>NW_010210082.1:0-207 GCF_000695765.1 Mesitornis unicolor
GGTGATGGTGGCTGCGGTCCCCCGGGTCCCTGCCGGAGTGGGACCAGTTGCTGCTAGGGCTTGAGGAAGGAACATAACTGGCCTCCCCAGGGAGTGAGGGGCAGCGGCAACGAGGATTTGGCATGTTCCTTGTGGGATGTGGAGGCTCGCAGACGGAGGGGACGGGGGGGGAGGGGGGCTGGTTTATTTTTTTTCTACTGTTTTTTT
>NW_010210082.1:238-8049 GCF_000695765.1 Mesitornis unicolor
GATTTATTTTTTTCCTACTGTTTTTTTTTTTAACCTGTGAAATTGAACTGGTCACCGATCTCGAATCTTGAGACCGAAGTAAACTTAAGAAGGCTTAGCAGTGCGGGATCTGTTTACTTGTTTCCTGACTGGCAGTAGGAATTTCTTCTCCTGTTCTTTTCTGCTGTGCTGTTACAGATGTTTCTTCTAAACTGAGACGTACGAAGCAGTGTTGTCATTGACTCCTTGTGTTCTGTCTTTTACAAGTCCTGTGTCTGGTGGATTTACGTGATTGTTGCTGGCCTGTTTGCTAATAAGCCTGACATTTGATTTACTCCTCCTTTGCTTACCTCTTTTCCTTATTGAGCTTTTGGTTTCAGAAATGGGTGGATTGACAGCTGCAGCTTAGTCTGAACTCTTAATATTCTTTCAGCTGTGATGCAAGGACCCAGCGAGTTTTCTGTCAGGTTAATGCTGCACTGTGCTGCGGGCAGGATGAGGTGTGCAGGGCTCCTGGCAGGTACATCTCGAAGGCGCTTGTCCCATCAGATGCCGTTAGAGAATTGTTTGAGGATTATTTCTTTTAATGGTAACTTGAATCCATATGATGCTTTAGCTGCTCTTTGCAACATTGATGGTGAAGTTGGCATTTGAACTTTTATTTCCGAGAATGAATTATTCTTAAAATAAGGCGTGTGTTAGAAGTCCAGTTGGTCACTCTTCAGTGTGTGGGCATGTGAGATTTGATTTCAGATATTTTTGTTTCCCTTTTAGAGTGCTGAATTGTGGCCTTTGCAACTGAATTTTCATGTTAATTTATAATGTGAACTAAGTGCTTGTCTGGTTTCAAAGAGTGGCCCTTTTAAGGCTCTTGTTCCTCACATACTTGGGGTTGCTCTACAAGAATGGTGTGGGATTTTCTGTAGTTAGTTTGTATAGCCAGATTTGAGTGTTACCAAAATCCAAAAGAAGAAACCCATTAAAGCATTGAAAAGAAAATGCCTGTGTGCTTGATGCTAAATAAAGAAGTCCTTGGATTGAGTATACACTGATATGACCCAAAGTTTCTGTCTGCAGTTAAAAGATACTTAACTTCCATTTGATTCTTTTCGAAGGCCCAATTACGGCTGGTTTAGTGCTTATCTTGTTTTGGCACCGGTAACTTTGGCAGGCCTTGATTTTATTTTCTTTAATATGTATTCTTTTTTCCCCTCGTTAAATTTTGGAAGTGGAGCTCTGGAAGAGACTTAAATGCATGAAGTTCTTGCGCTCGGCTCTGCCCCTGTGCAGATCCCTTCGCTGCCTCCAGGAAAGGGCAGCGAGGCTGCAGAGCGCAGCTGTGGTGAAGTTCAGGTAAATGGTGCGGGACCAGTCCCTGTGGCTGTGCTCTGAGAGCACTGAAGGCTGTTAAGCATCTGTGGATTTGTCACAGGTCTGTCCCTGGAGCTGAAGCGTGTGTTTTTGCAGGAAATTATCGCCACAGAGACTCCTGGTATTTGACTCTAGTAGTGCTGAGCTAATATGCCAGCGGGGTGCAATGGCAAGCAGCAGAGTGAGGGGAGAAGAGGACAAGTTGTGGCTCTCGGAGCATGGCGTAGAGCAGAGGTGCTGCCTGTTGCTGCTAGATACCGTTGGGTAACTTTTCTCTCCCCTGAGAGCACTTACCCATACTGGCCAGCTGAGAGGTTGCATACTCTCCAGATACATTGTGCAGGTAAAGATACTTCACTCCCAACCAGAATTATTTTTTTCCTTTCAGCTGTATTTGTTACAGTTGTTGTTTTTCCTGTGGTTTAATATTAGAGTCAGCACCTTCCCTGGCCGGTTTTCCGGGCTCACTGAGACTGGGTGTGTGGAAACCTTGCTCTGTTGTAGCTGCTACCCTGCTTGGAGCATTTGCTTGTCTACCAGTACAGCTTTGGCTAAGTACAGACTTTCTTTTAACACTTCTGGAGTTCATTTATGAAGATGAGAAGTGAACAGTGCATTGAGCAATGCAAATGTTGCCTCCCTGAATCCAGCTTGAGATTCATTTGGAGCTCTCGGGTATTAACCCTCACTTTCATTTTTCAGATAACGAAGGTGTGTGGCTGTTATAAGTGGTTTGAACAACTGTGGCATTCATGTGTATGAAAATCAAGTAATTATGCGTGTTAGATTCCATTAAACAAAGGGTGGCCTGCGATGTCTCCTTTCCACTAAATTAGGCCAATATGAAATAGTAGCTTTTACTGAATGGAAGCATAGTAGCTACAAATCTCTTACTCCTGGCTCTGGGAGTTCTGCTGTGGATTGAGAGCACTGAAATGCCATAAATTTCAGCACTTGCTCCGAAGAGCAGGGCTGGGAAAGTTTGAGTGAAAACTAAGATGTGTTATTTTTTGACAGCGAATGGATTGACCATTGGAACGAGCTGTCTGAAGGTAGTGGGGAGCCTCCGTACTTGATGCTGCAGTCCCAGCCCAGAAACTTTTCTGAAAGATGTTCGAGCCTTTGGGTTCAATTCGGGAGTAATGAAGTGGAAACTTTACAGCCAGCATTACATGAGGTTCAGACAGGATGGTCCGATGGGCTTTCCGACTTGGAGTTTTATGTGTTTGTGCTGCTAGAGCCAAGATACTTGCTCCATTTCCTGCCAAGTGCCACACCACCCCAGGTGAACGTGGCCTGGTCTGAGTACGTGGTTTGGTGAGTGGCTGAGCCAACCAACAGCTCCCGGTGGCTCATCCCCCTCCTGCTTCTGCCAGTGTGGGCCCATCCCCTCCTTTGAGCTTTGGCCCTCATCCAGCCTGGCCCTGAGCTGATTTGTCTCACTAAACCAGCAGGAGACTTATCTTGTTTAAACTGTGTTTTATTCTGGCTGCGTTAGCCCTTCTGTAGGTTCCTGTGGTTGAATCGGCTTGCAGAGAAATCAGACGAGCTCAGGAACTGGTGTAAGGTCATCAACAGGAGGATAAGACCGAGAGAGGAACACAGGCCTGCCTCCTTTTGCCTCCCCAGACTGTTGGCTTGGTAAACCCCGTTTTGTGTAGCTTCACCCTGGTGCGTTTTCTTATGGCTCCCACACAGACAAAGGAGCCTGGACGAGAGGGTTCTTGGTCTGATCCTCTGCAACTGCTCTTTTCCTTAATACCAAATCTGCTCTTCCACTGCAGCTTCTGAATTTCTTGCTATATGCATCTCTGTCGTTCCTTCCTTGTTATAATTTTTGTCATTCCCTTCCTCTGCGTTTCCTCTGAGTGACCAGTCCTTTACTGATTGGAACTTCTTCAGACTTCAGCTTAGACCCACTTGCCTATCTGCAGTTACTCGTGGAGAAGGTTTAAAAACACACAGCAAGGCCTGTCTTAGGAGCTGCTGGAAGTGGGTTGCCCTGCAGAGGTGGCCTAATAAAATTGGAGTGGAATTGCACTGTGCATCTTTGGGGCAGGTTCCGGGTGGTCCGTTTGGACGCTTTTGTGTCCTGCCAGCGTGGGTTTCACCGTGTTGTCAAGTTATCTGAGATATGTTTGTTTCCCAGCCTCGGAGGGTGTGGTAGCCCCGGCAAGTGCATCCCTAAGTAATCAGCGCCTTCAGCCTCGCTCGTTGTGATCTCACAAACCATCGCGTCTGTGCTGTCACAATGGGATTGGCTCTGGTGCTGTGACACATCTGGTGCCTTTGACTTAACAGCCAAGAAGCAGCGGGAAGAGTGAGCTCAAGAACCAGGAGACATCTTCCTTAACCCGATAGTGCCCTCCATCCTTTAACCAACCCTTTCCATGTCCACTTACTTCTTCCTTAATTACCTTGTAGCAGGAGGCCAGTGCCTCCACAGAGTGAATTTGGGGGTTTTAATTAAACTACCGAGATGCACCTATCTCCTGGGTGAGCGGTTGCCTGCCTTTGCTCCTGTGACCCTCCTTCTCTGCTCTTACCCTCGCTGGTTGTATTGCATCTCATTTTAGACTGTAAGTTCTTGAGAACAGGGACCTCTTCGTCCGTAGTGGGAAGAGGCTGGGTGCGATTGCGGAGCGCTGTAAAAACAAAACTCTCGATGCCAAGTTTTATCTGAGCCGAGTGATGATGGGACAGCGTACAGGCATCCCGTGGCAGTGCTTGGGAAAGCTGCCTTACGGGGTTTCCACAACACAGCCTTGGTTGTGGAGACCACCCCAGCCAAAAGTGAAGGGAGTGCAACCGTGGACGTGCACTGGATTCCCGTTCCAGGGACGGTACTGTGAGGTTGACAAATTACAGCAGCAAATTCACCTGTCTAAAATAATGTCACATTATTAAAACAGTTCTAAAAGCTTTGTGTTTTGTTGTTTGTTTTACTTTATGGGTTTGCTGGGGGGTTTTTTTTTGGGGTTTGTTTTTCTTGCGAGTTTGGACGGTGGCAGTGGATGAGCTGGTTTGGTCGTAGTCTCTTGTTTCCTGCCTCACAGACTAGCTGGGTGCTGTCCTTTTCGGACTGCAGTTTGTCTGATGGCATATTTGGGTTTACGTTAAGGTTGATTTAAATATATATATATAAAAATATAGAATTATCTCTATTGTTTTTCAGTTACGTCTTCACACAACTGAAATATTGGCTCACTTTTGACCTCTGAGTCTGCATTTGAACAGCTCCCAAAATGGAAATCCTGCGTTTTTCGTTATACTCTGTTCCAGGTGTTGCTAAATGTATGGGATTTCGTTCTACAAAAAGCTTTTTTATTACCCTATCTTTTTACTCTTTATATTTATAATTCAATAAAGTAAGACACTGTAATTTAATAAAGCAAGACAAACCTGAGTTACGTTTTGGATTGGTTTTGGTCGCTCTAGCGTGGAGTTCAGTTGTCTGTTGGAGGCCAGGAGCCACAGCTGCCCATACCCGGGCTTTGCAGAGGGGAAAACTGAAGCAGATGAATCCCAGAGCTTGCATGCTTTGATTTTTCTTAATTTAGTTTGTTTTGTCCTTAGAGTAGTGCGGGGTTTTTTGTTTGTTTATTTTTTAAAACTGTGGAGGGCTGTATTGGCATAACAAAGTAATTTAATGTGTAACTGGAGGCTCTTGGAAAAAGTAATTTACTGGGTCATCCCTTCAACCTGAACTGAGGTGTTTGTCTTCTTGCCCCCCTCCGTGCATCAGCTTATCAAACTGCACAGCGAAGGGGAATACTTTGGGGTTAAAGGCAAGCTGTTACGCCTTCTTTTCGTGCCAGATGATTTTAATGACGTTCGGTTGTAAAAAGCAGACATTAATGTTCTGTGCGAAAGAACCCATTAAGCTAATTTGTCTTGCCATCGATGAATTCGCATCCTCTGCACCTCGCGTGGTGCACACCTCTGTGGGTGGCTTTGGGGCTGTCCTGCAGCTGGGGGAGAGCGTTTGCGGTGCCCTGCTGGTTTTTGTCACACGTGTCCTTCATGTGGCTGGAGCTCCCCAGCCCCTTGTGGTCACCCCTGTGTGGTTTCCCCAGTGGGAAGCCTGGAGTGCTCAGCCACCAGAGCAGATTCCCTGCTTTCGGATCAGTGGGGGCCCTGGCGAGCTGGTGGCTGCAGCTGCCACTTGCTTTGCTCTTGGCTTTCCGTATTTGCCGGTCCCCAAACTGTCCTGCCATATCTTTCCAGCCGAAACCCACCGCACGCGGCCGTTCCCCGTGTTATTGGGTGTTGCAAATGTAAAGCGCTGTCACATTTTCCGAGGTCTGTGTGCAATCTGCTGAAATAATTCCCGAGGTCCAGCCGCAGTTCATGGTCTCATTACGTTCCATGTGTATCTGTGTAAGAAATGGGAGCTGTGTGATATGAAATATTAACCTGGTAAGGTTGAATGCCAGATGTGACAGCTTGCACTGTCTGAGATTATAATCTGACCCTAATATCTGTGTGGTGTTTTACATAGGTTTGGAAATGGAATCCCTGAACGTGTGGATTTATATGGATAGAGACGGGCTTCTAATTTTTGAAGCTGTGTTGCTTGCATTGTTGTCAGGAGGAAAAAAAAAAGGGGTGATAATTGCTACTGCTTTGCATTGTTGTAGCCGTTATAAATGCTTTACATGACTTCTAATAAAGTGTGTTTGCTCACCAGCTATCTTGTGCTCTGAGGCACTCTGACCTTGCCAAAGAAGATGATGTGAGGTCTTCCCAGGGCACCTAGAGCAGTGGCTGGGTAAACACGCCGTTAAAACTTCATCTGGCTGAAGGTGCAGGGTTTGCTGTGGGGTTGCTCTTATTTGTATGCTGTCTGCATGCACTGCCCCACTCGTGCACCTTCGATCGAGGCATTGCTCCCTCTGCTATGCGGGAGGGTGGGGAGGGAGGCTGCTTTTAGGATGGGGAGCCTGATCCTGTCCTCAGACATGGACCACCTGCAGAAGTTGTTGGTGTAAGCAGGCACTGGTTGGTGGCTGTTTGCTGATGTCCCACGGTACCTGCGTGACACCGGGTCTGTGTGGTGCCATCCCCAAATCCTGCTGAGACAGCTGCTTTTTCTGTATCATGTGGACTCAGTGGCTCAGGGACCTCTGCACCGCTGCGTGTGGTGCGGGCCAGCATGAAGATTTGTGGGGCTCACTTCTGCTGCCCCAGTTTTGCCCATTAAGATACATGAGAGAAGCACTGATCTTGCTGCGTGGGGGTGGATAATGTGTGTTTTACTGCATGTGTTTGATATAGGGGTTGGAGCCTGCCTGCCTCCCCCACTCCAACTGTATATTTTACTTTATGCAGTAGGCTAAAGACCAGGTTTTACTGCAACTTACTTAGAAGCTGCTTTATTCTGAGATATATTTGCTGTGATGGGCCTTTAGATTCATAGCCGGTAGCTTGAAGATTTAAAGCACGTATACCTTAAATATCTCTTATCTGGGGCAGGTTAGAAGTGAATATAACTAACTTCTATTTGGCTGTAATGCATTTATTAATGACAGTAAAAGCTGCAGATGGAAAAGCAATAGGTAGAGCTGAGCCCCTTTAGGATAAATAGAGCGTTGGGCTCTTCATTACAGTTTTGTAGCTTGACTTTTCGAGCTACAAGCTTCTCAAGCTTAACTTTTCCTGCTACCTGCTGCCAGGAACGCTGCTTCAATAAAGCAAGCAGCCCCCCGAAATGTGAAAGCTGCAAGGTGAGGATGTGTTTGCACCATAGAATCGGCACCCGTGTGCCGATTTTCCTTGGAAAGGAAAGGTTACCAAATGCGTGTTTACCCGAAGCACACAACCTGCTCAGCCGCAATTATCTCCTAATCTGGTCCTTCCGAGTTTCTCTGGTCTCGCAGGTAAATACAGCTTTAGCCGTTATTCAAGGCATATTATTTACCTCATTAAGTGTGTGTTTTGGCACGTGCATTGTTTACCTGCCGGACTAACGGGTGGGAGAGAGCAAACGCCGGCTTTTGTGCAAACAGCGACTTTGTTCGCTGGCAGCGAGTCCCGGGTTTTGTTGTGCCTGTTTCGGCTCCGTGTCCCGTGGAGGTCCCTGCCTGCCCCTCATGGCAGAGCAAAAAGTGAGCGCAGGCTGGGCTCAGAAAGCAGGTGGGTGGGTGGTGTGATGGAGCTGCTGTCCAGAGCCACGAGCAGCGGGACCGACCGTGGGGATGGGCTTTAAATCTCTGTGTAGCGAGGTGTGTGTGTATATATAAATATATCTATATATAGTTAGAGGGTGTACTCACATCCTTGTTCAGGAGGTTGTTGCAATTCACCTGTTTTACTCTCATTCACTGTAACCCAGCTGTGTAACACCTCCATGAGCTGGGCTTGAACTCATCCCAATAACTCTCTCTGTCTATATATATAGGGAGTATATCCTTATATATACTATATATACATATATATGTGTATATATATGTATATATGTG
>NW_010210083.1:0-544 GCF_000695765.1 Mesitornis unicolor
CCTGCCCTGCACCGAAAACAGCTGGGGAGCATCTGGGGTAGCGCAAACCCTGCCGGGGGGGGTAATGTGTGCAGGGAGACCCCCGCATTAGGGGGTACAAACCATCCCAGGGAAAACATCTGTGGGGTGGGGAGGAGGGGGAGGCAGACATCTCTGTCCTGCTGTGGCAGGGGGGAGCAGCCGCTGTCCCCGCACCCCAGCACACGTCAAAGCGCCCATCACATCCCAGTCCCGTGGGACAGTCGTGGCTCTGCACGTGTTGGGGTGCAGAGCTGGACTGGGGTCCCCAACTGGTTAAACTGGATCAGCCAAAGCCCCATAGGTGTCCCATCAGCACAGCGTGGGGTGACCCCCGTCCTCATGGTGTCCCCAGGGACAAAGGGGGTTTGTGAGGAGCCACCCCAATGCCAGCCCTCCCTGTGGGCTGGGACCCCATCCCTCATTTTGGAAGATCCCCATTGTCTAGGGTTGGTCTGGAACATCGCGTAGGACCAGTTTGGGGTCCAGTTCGGCTCCCAGCCGCCCCGGCGTGGCCGTGCCTTGA
>NW_010210084.1:0-444 GCF_000695765.1 Mesitornis unicolor
ACCAACCCAAAGCCCAGTTACCCGGTGGGGCCATGATGGGGGGCCAGGACACTTTTAGGGGGGACACACAACAACACAGCAGGGCCTAGCAGAGCCAGGGGGGTCCCTCCACTCTGCCCCCCTCAGCATCTGGTGCTGGTGGCAACTCCACGTCCCCAAAGCTGGGGGGGGGATACCCTGCCAGCTGCTGGGCATACCCCCCTGCTGGGGGGCACAGTGACCCCCAAACCCCTTCTGGTGGGGGGCACAGCCACCCTCAAGCCCCTTTTGGAGCAGGCACCCAACCCCCCTGCTGCCCACCCACACCGGGGACACCTCCTAAAACAAACCCCACCACAACGGGGGGTCACCACTTCTTTTATTACAACCCAGTGCTCCAAACTGGTCCGAGTGGGGGACACAAGATCCCCCCACCTACCCCGAAGGAAAGGCCTTGAGGACCTT
>NW_010210084.1:536-1508 GCF_000695765.1 Mesitornis unicolor
GGTTCCCGCCCCGCCCACTGGGCGGGGCCCGGCGTCAGGAAGAACTGGCTGCCGTTGGTGTCCGGCCCCGCGTTGGCCATCGCCAGGATCCCTGCGCCTGAGGAGGGACGGACGGACGGACAGACAGCGTTAGGGGGCTGCTTTTGGGGGGTCTGGGGGGTTTTTTGAGGGGTTGGATGTGGTATGATGGGAGATGTCATGCCACGGATGGGGTTCTGGGGAGTATGGGGGATGTGGCGCCCTATGGCCAGTGTTGTGGTGTCATGGGGAATGTCACGCCACGGATGGGATCCTGGGGGACATGTCACTCCAAGGTGAAGGTCCTGGCATCATGGGGGACTTGTCACGCCATGGCCAAGGTTTTGGGGGACATGGGGGACATGCTACCCCATGGATGGGGTTCTGGGGGACACGGCATCCCATGGCCAAGGACACGTCACCCCATGAAGAGCATCCTGGGGGATGTGTGGGATGTGCCACCCCATGAATAGGGTCCTAGGAGCCATGTCACTCCATGGCCTGTGTCCTGGGGGACATAGGTGACACGGCACCCCGTGGCCTAGGCCCTGGCATCATGGGGGGGTCTTGTCACCCCATGGCCAAGGTTTTGGAGGACATGGGAGACACGACAACCTGTGGCCAAGGTGCTGGCATCGTGGGGGACATGCCAACCCCACGGTCTGGCTTCTGGGGGACATGGAGGACTTGTCACCCCATGGCCAAGGTTTTGGGGGACACAGGGGACATGCCACCCCCCGTGGTGACGGTTTGTGCTCACCGGTGAACTTCAGCTCGGGGTGCAGCTCATCCTCAAACTGTTTCCCGTAGATGGAGGCACCGCCGCGGCCTGGTGAGGGGGTGAGGAGAGGGCGTCAGCGGGGCCCCCCAAACCCAGCACGGTGTGGAGGGGCTCTGGGGGATCCCATCTTGGTGTCGGGGGGGCTCTCACCGGTACCGGTGGGGTCCCCCCCC
>NW_010210084.1:1622-1872 GCF_000695765.1 Mesitornis unicolor
AGGTGCGGGGGGCGTGTTTCCAGTACAGCTCCAGCACCAGCGGGCCCATCCTGCACCGCACCAGTAACGCCACTGGGAGGGCACTGGCACCCCACGGCCCCCCCACACCACGGCACAGACCAGACCCAGGAGGGAAGGGGACGGGGGTGGATGGGACCAGGGTGGGAACTGGGGGATGTCTGGTACTGGAGGGGACAAAGTGGGGGCTGACCAGTACCGAGGGGGACTGGGACTGGTCGGTACTGGGAGA
>NW_010210085.1:0-22185 GCF_000695765.1 Mesitornis unicolor
TCGTCAGCAAACTTGCTGACAGTACACTCACCATTGACAATGTGGCCGTACCTTTCATGTCAACAGCCATGCTCAGCTCCGGGCTTCCTGCAGCATGGCAGCCCCCCAGATCTGCCTGGAGGGCTCTGTTTTTCTTACAGCCAGTGAAATTGCCTGCAAAAATTCAGAAGGAAAGGATGCACAGCCTGTTTCCAGCACCGAGACTGGTTTCTCAGGCAGGGGTCAACTGCGGAGTGACCGCAGCTGAGGGAGGACAGGATAGGCACTGCTCAGAGGGACACTGTGGGCCAGACGCTGCAGGTGGGTGCAACAGCCAGTGTGCTCCTGCCTGCGGGTTAGGGGGTGATGATCTGGGACAGGAGGTGACAATGTCTCTCTCACTGTGCTTCCCCCTAGGAGCTACTGTGCCTATGTGGTGCAGCGCAATGTGACATGCACGCTGCAGGACGGGGCTGAGAGCTACGTGAAGGCCGAGTACCACAAATGCAGCTGGGGACCAAAGTGCCCGGGGAAAGTGCTGTGAGTACAGGGGGTGCTGGGGCACAGAACCTTTCTTCTCCCAGCTTCAGCTCTACTGGGGCTCCTGAGCCCCAGGCTACCCTTCTGACCACAAACCCAATTTTCCAGAGGGCAGTGAGAGGGGTTGAAGGGCTTTTACTGGATGAGGCAGTCAATGGCAAGGGCAGCAGTGCTGGGAGGAGGCAAGGTGGGGTCTGTCAGAGAGAGAGGGAGCTCTGTCCCTCGTCAGAAATAAATCAGGAAATCATGGGAAGCTGGTGGGGTGCATGTGTACAGGGAAGTGTTTTGTTAAAGACCTGCAATTTGGCAGGAAGATGGCAGCTAGGTGAGAGCCTGACCAGGAGGAGGAGGGAATGAAGTCTGTGGCTGGGGATGGCTGAGGGCTTCCTCAGGAAAATATTTGCAAAACTCCACCACCTTGTCAATGCTGGGAGGAAACACCAACACACCACTGTGCCACAGCCAGAGCCGCAGCTGGGGCAGGGCAGACACTGGGACTTTGTGCTTCACTGTGTTCTGCAGCCCCCCTCCAGGGATGCTGCTCCATGCCAAAATGCAGCTCCCCAGCATCCTCCCCAGGCCCACCGAGAGCAGCAGAGCTGAGCACTGAGGAAAACCGGGCTGAGAGGGGCTTTTGTCATAGCCTGGCATACCTCTGTGGATTTCAGGACATCCCACAGCTTCTGGTACCCATGGAGGAGATCCCCAAAACCTGTCCCATCTCTGCTGTGTCTGCTGCTCAGCCCTTCAAACAAAACCAGGGCAAACCCAGTCTGAAAGCAGCTGGACTTGCAGCTGAACTTTCTGCACAGTCTTGGATGCTGCATCCATGCATGAGAGAGAAACATGTTTTTTCCACACACTGGGGCCATCAGCTAACGCTTGTGCAGCTGCAAGAAATACTTTCCCTTGCTGCCATTTGGAGCTGGAGGAGAAGGGTTTTGAGGTGCTGAAGGGCTTCAGGCTCCTCTGCAGAGGCCAGTGTGACACAGAGAAGGTGCCTTGTCTTCCTGATGCCATCCTCATCCTCGCTTCACCCCTGACAGTGGCTGGGCACAAGTCACCAGCCATGGTTCATCTGGGCAGGTTTCTACGCACAAAGAAGGAAAGACCATAGAAATTTGGAAGCACCTGTGAAGAGGAGTATCCAAAAGAAGAGCTTGTTTTGAAACTCCTGTGCCTTTGGGAAATTGTTGATGTTGAGAAATTTTAAAGCGATTCAAAGAACAGAGGATTTGGGTTTGCGCTCAATTCCTGCCCTGCAGTGCGTATCACACTGGGAGCCATGTGGAAGCGGCATTGCCCAGTGCATGCAGCCTGGGCCAGGGCCACTGAGGACCCGCTCAGGCAAGTGGCTTAGCTCCGTGTGCTGCCCCGAGCCACTGGATGAATGCAAGTGCCTTACTCAGCCTCTCCGCACAGCATTAACGGCTGTGCCGCCTCCTGAGACCTTCTGCTGAACGTGCTGGAGAAAACAAGGGCCTGATTGTGTGTGGTGTTGCAAAACAGCAAACTTCAGGTTTTGCAGGTCCTGGTAGATTCAGATTGGAAATTTCAAAGAGGCCGTTTCAAAGCATTGGTGTTTCAGAGGTGGTGAGAAACGTGCTGCCTTCAGCCCTGCGCAGCTCGGCTTGGCTGGTGGGGGGAGCACGGATGCTGGTGGGGTCCTGCCATCCCTGCCATCTCATGGGAAGGTGCCACAGAGGAGCTAGGAGCAGCTGAGTCCTCCTTGCTGGGCTGGTGGGGGCCCCACCTGGAGCGATAGCAGTGTTAGTGTGGGTGTTAGTGCGGGTGTTAGTGTCCCAATGGGCAGTGAGGGGGGGCTCACACCCTTGTTCGTTGGGAAATCAGTGTTGTAGTGCCCAAATTGGTGATGAGGAAACCTCCCAGGGCATCCCAACTGGGGGCAGGAGGAGGTGTAAGGAGCTGTCCCTCTGTGCACATCCCATAGTGTAGCCTGTGGTAATCCTTGCCAGGGCTCTGCTGCTCCACTGCCAAAACTCTTGCTTGCAAGGCCAGCCCAGGCCACGTAGGCTTCCCATCAAACTGCTGCCCTCCACATGTGGACAAAATATCTTTCCAAAGGTATTTCAACCCTCCTGGAGGCTTCAGGACAGGATTACAGATGAGAAAAGGATTTTTTTACCCCACTAAGAAGTTCAATTTAAAGTGCCAAACACTCCCACAGGCAGCCCAGACCTCTCTTGGAAGTGATCTGAGCTTGCAAGGGTTTTGGGAAATACTTCCATCATTTCATCTCACCCAACAGGACCTATGACCCCACTCTTCTCTATTGCTTGGCATTGAGGTTGCTTCTCTAAACTGTCTTCTCTCTTCCTCTCCTGGAAAGGTACCGCACCTTCTTCAGACCCAAATACAAGATTGGCTACAAGACAGTGACTGAGCTAGCCTGGAGGTGCTGCCCGGGCTTTCTGGGAGAAGGGTGCCATGACAGCCCAACCGACCAACCTGGCATCCTGCCCCAACATCCCGGCCCTAAAATGCCTCCCGGACACAAGATGTTTCCAATCCCCAGGCTTCCTCCCCATCCAAAAAGCCACCCTGACCTGTTTCCAGGACCAAAGAAGAATCAATATGGTGAGATCTCACTCCCGCTTCACATCCCCAGGTTACCACAGCACCGGCATGGTCTCAAACCTCTCGGTTCTTTCTGCTCCAGCAAAGGGCACAAATTTGGTAATCCTTCAGTGAGTCCTGCTTTCTGATCAGAGACCTGACGTGATTGCTTTGAGGATCGCTTACTTTTTAAATGTAGTTTCCTCCCAAATGTGTTGCTTCAAAATTGCCTGTCCTCATTGCTTTAAAGCATTTTTCCATGAATTTTGGGGTCGATAAAGTATGTCTTAAGATGAAACTGCCCTGGCCTGTTCTTATCACCTGCTGTTGAACTTGCGAGCAGACGGCTTGATCTCATGCAGTGAAAGAAAGAGGGTTTCCTGATCACCTATAAAGAGATGTTAGGGGAAGGGAGGAAAGGCGGACTGATATTTGGCTGCAATGACAACAAGAGGGAGGCAGGAGCTGGTGTTAGTATGGAAAAGAACTCGAATCTAGAAGATGGCCAATGAGGGATGCTAAAGGAGTGCCAGCCCTGACTGTCCGCTCTCTCTTTCTGTCCCTGTGCAGGCAGGAAGCTGCCCGGCCTCTTCGGGGACCGCCTGGATCGACTGGAGGAGGAGGTGAGGCGCCTCTCCCAGTCCTACGACAGCCTGCACACCATGGTGAGTGGCCTGGGGGACCGCCTGCGCCTGGCCATCCAGGAGGACACCAGCAAGATGATCGGCTCCCTGATGAACAGCCCAGGCACACCTGACTCGACGGTGGGCTTTGGCATCCTTCCTGATGGTCTGGTGGATGTGGCGGACAAAGCCGACATCCCCACGTACCCCCCTGTGGGGGAGATCTTGACCAAAATGACGGAGGTGAGCGACGTGCTGAAAACCAAGGCAGATTTGCTGCATGAGGTTCGTGGCATGGTCCTGGACCATGACGGTCAGATCAAGCATCTCCTGGAGTCGGCCCGGCCCTCGCCCCTCACCTCCATCGATCTGCTGGAGGAGTACGTGGACACGCGGCTCAGCAACCTGCGCGGAGAGCTGCTCGACGGCTTCGAGAAGAAGCTGGGGAAGATCCAGACCACGTGCGATTTCCGGATCCAGGAGGTGCGGCAGCAGTGCGAGGAGGAGAAAGCTGCCAACCTGCGGCTGCAGCAGACACTGGATGGGAAGGAGCTAGAGATCAAGAAAGAGATCTCCCAGCTGGAGACCCAGATCCAAGGGCTGACAGTGGTGGAAAGCTGCTGCAGCAACCTGGACTACCTCACTGATCGCATGAACATCCTTGAGAAAGGCCTTCACAGCATCTCTGAGTCCCAGAAGAACTTACACTCACGGCTGGATGGAGAAATCTCCACTGTCACCCTAGGGAACCTTTTTGAAGGGCGCTTTGAGGACCTGGAAGCCAGACTCAATGCTACAGAGAGAGAAACAGGGAGCTGCTGCTCTGGTATAGAGGACAGCATGAGGGACACGGTGGTGGCAGAGGTGGATGGCATGAGGACGGCCTTTGAAGACAAAATGCAGACCTTGGAGGACAGGTTCATGACCATCATGGGGGAGCTGAACAATATTAGTTCTCCCATGGGAATGGATGGAGCAGTGGTGCCTGTGCTGGAGGGGGAGCTCGCCAGCATGAGGAAACGCACGGACGAGACGCTGGAGGTGCTGCAGAATCGCCTCATCACGCTGGAGAGCACTTGTTCCCTGGGCTGCACCTCTGCCTCCAAAGATGTGGAGACTTTCCGGACAGAGATTGAAGACTGCCAAAACAAGAACCAGGACCTGCTCCTCCGGATGGACAGCAATTATGACCTCCTGCGCAAGCTGAATGCCACCATCCTGGAGATCCAGCGGCGAATTGAGGAGGAAGCATCGGGGGCTTTGCAAGGGGAGATCACCTTGCTAAAGATCAACCTGAACACCGTGAGCAAGTCTCTGACAGGGCTCAAGGACTCCGTCTCCCAGTACTCGGACACCATGACACATGTCAACTCCTCGCTGGATGAGCATGAGCGGAAGATCGAGGATGAGGTCCACTCCATCCAGGAGAAAATCAACGACCAAGGCTCCCAGCTCTTCTTCAGCAACCGGCGCGTCCTGAACCTCAAGGGAGACTTGGAGCGACTCAAAGCCAGGATCGTCAGTGACCTGAGCTCCTGCAAGAGCGTGGCCCATGACCTGCAACAGGAGATCGCTCACTTTGATGAGCGGGTGGCACGGGTGGAGAGTGTCTGCGGCAGGCTGGGTGCCGTCACGGGGAGCCTGGACGGCATCAGGGACGAACTGGAGAAACACACGGGCAGTCTGTGGGACTACATGGACCACATGAATGGGACCCTGGCTGCCCACTCTCAGGAAATAACGGGACTGAAGGACAACCTGCTTGACTGTCAAGCTAAGGTCTCTGAGCTGGCAGAGCAGGTTGGGCACTTGGAAGAGCAGGCAGAGGGGAAGCAGCATTAGCTGTGCCGCCACGGCTTCCTCCTCCTCCTTCTCCCTGTGAAAGGCAGGGTTAACTTATATCACACAGACTCACTCCAATGTGACAGCAGTTCTTAGGATAATTTTTTTAATGAAAAGATAAATTAAAAGCTGCTACGAACCCCCTCTTTTTTTTTTTTTAAATCTTGACAGCCCCATTTTTTGGTAACTCTGCCTCTCGATGCCCAGCAGTTCTCCTGACCCTGGCGCAGCAGGGTCTCTGCCTCCTGGCTGGGGGCGTTGCTTTGGCTCCTGGGTTGATGACCCCAGAAGGACACTTCTAGAGGAAGCTAGAGGCGAGAATGTTGGCTTTTTTAATTTTATTTTTGTGGATTTATCACTTCTTGAAGAAGAAAACCCTGTAGTTGTCAGTTGAGGCATAGTTTCTCTGACCTAAAGACCACCTGCGTCTTAATCCAGGGACTGAGCAGAGCCAGGGCTCCTTACAGGGAACAAAACTCACCACAGGAGTTATGGATTTCTAAGAACACACGTATTCACACATCCTCCTGGGATCTGCCCTCCCCTCTCCAAGACAGCAGCTCTCCTCATGTATGGTAAATCCATTTATCCTTCTCACTCCTTCACACAAACACAGATGCCTTATGGAGCATATGAGGATATGCATTAGGAAAACACACATATGCTTATATATATAAAAATATATATAGCATATGTATATGTATTTTTTTTGAACAATCCACTGTCACGGGGCTCATCTGATTGCCGTTTCATTTTGCTGCCCCCACATCCTGTGCTGTATTTTGAAGAGCCACGCTGAGCAGCTAAAACCCCACTACAGCAGCATTTGGGGGAGGACCCCATGGTCCCTCAAGGCTGCTATGCTTTGCCATCACCCTTCATGGTGCTCGCTGGTTACACCTGGGACTGATACAGAGGGTTATGGAAAATTTGTGTCTTCCCCAAAGAGACCAGGATGGGTGTGGAACAGCTCTCACTCTCTCCTGTTTTATTGCTTAAACTGTGAATGTGGTTTCCCTCACTCATCCCAGAGCAGGATGTGAGCTCGAGGCTGTCCCTGTCCGGCAGCACAGGAGCAGGAGCCTGTGTCCTTCTCGCATTAGGATGCCAGCAGCCCCAGGGACCCACACCAACATGGAGCACCAGGGAGCAGGAGGCAGGGCACCTTTCAGAAGACCCTGAGACCTCACCTCAGCTCAGACTGGAAATGAAAAAGCTATTTACCACACTACTCTAGTTTCCCATGAACTCACAGGCTGGAGAAGGTTGTACATGTTCCTCAGCAACTCCAGCCTTGCCCTATGGAGCAGACATCGGGACTGTGTGGCTGTTGCACACAAAATCCACCAAGCATGGGTGTCCTCCACTGCTCAGCCAACAGAGACTTCAGTACCAGAATGGATGAAGATGAAATTAAAGAGTTTCCATCTTTAATTACTGTTGCTCTGGCACTTTATAGCAGAGGAACATATTTTTCTATCAGCTCAATGTTGCAGCTCATGGACCCTTTGACACCAGCTAGCCCTCATCTCCCACCTCATGCCTGTCACCCTCACCAGGTCCTCCCCCCTGCTCTGCAAAGGAGCAGCTCCATGCTCTGACCAGCACAAAGCAGCAGCAAGTCCCAGCAGAGGTGCATCTGGGTGCCTTTTCTCCTCCATTCCCTCCCATAAAAACTGGATGAGCTCTTTGAAAGAGAGCTACACTACAGCTGCTGAGACACTTCTGCAGCTGAAGAGCAAGCTCCAGCTGCCTTTGGGCATCCTGCAAAACCTGATTTTAGACAACAAAACCCCTCTCTTTTCCCCACAGACAGTCTCAAGCCAGCCCTCCATACTTTGTGATGGGCCAAGGTAGCCTGCACCCCACAGGAGCATCCTCCCCAAGCCCCCTCCCCATCCTCTCACAACAGGGAGGGAGGAAAAAAAAAAAAAAAAAAAAAAAAAGCCTGCAACAACCAAAGAGAAAATTAAGCCAAGGGCCAGACTCACCCCATCCCAGGCCAGGACTGGGTTAGAGCAGCTGAACAACAACCACTTCCTCCAGCATGGAGGGAGCCCGTTCTGGCCTGATCAAGGACAAGGAAGAAGCCTGACCTTCCAGAAAATGGTGCTATACTTGGACTGTACCTGACTAGTCACTTGAAGCTATGGATAGTTCTCAGCTATTCATGTTTAAAGAGTGAAAGGAAGTTTGTATAAAATAGGGCATTTTTATTTTTTGCTTGCAGAGAAGGAAGGAGATGGTGCCCATGTAGTTCTCCTCACATGGGCAGCTTTCCGAGGCAGTTGATAACTGATCTTGTTAAAAGGCTGTGTTTTATTGTTTTTAAAACCTTGTACATTTGTTCAGATTTTAAAAGCTGAAAGAATTGTTTGTACTGGAAAGGAAAAAAATAAAGTATTTCTTGCTGAGGTTTCCAGGATCAAATACTTGTGTGGCTTGGAGAAAAGCAGCATAACGCCAGGATTGGGTTAAGAAAGGGAGTCAAAGTTAGAGCAGGAGATGATTTACACTTGCACATAGTGGTCAGGGAAGGAGAAGGTGGATGCCAGACCAGAGGAAGGAGCCCAGCAGTGCTCCTGCCTGGTTTATTTTCTCTATTTACAGCCAAAAGCTCCCAGAGCAGGGGCACGAGCCTGGCTGAACCCACAGCAATGCTGGTACCCAGGGTTCAGATAAGTCCCCCACACAGCATGGGGAGAAGATGGTCAAGCCCCAACCCAGCAGAATAAACCCAACCACATTTGTAAAAGGACATGGAGTCTGGCTCCTACTTCCACAGACAAGGCTACAGCAAACAAGAGGCAGCCTGGATTAAGGCACAATTTATTAATTATTGCTATTAGTGAAGAACACTTTAAACCTCACAGCTTCCATTTACCTTAACAAGTTGTTAAACTACAGGACAGCTTCACTCCACCAGCTACCACACTGGAGGTAGCTGGACCATCTGGGAATACTGGTCATACTGGAGGTAGCAATAGCTATGCCAAAGGCTCATCAATAAATAAGACAGTAACTCACCACCACCTTAAAAAAAGGCAGGCTTTAAAGGTGTTAAGAACATCAAAAAGAGACCTCACTTATAGGAATGTCCATTTAGTCAGTGGAGTTTTTGTAGAGTCAGAGCTCCCTCTTACCTGCCCCACTGGCCCTTGAGAAGGGGCATTTCTAGAACAGAACATGACCCATTAATATGTACAAAATGCCTGAGCAGCACACAGGGAGAAGGAAATTAATCTGGAGCATCCAGTCCTGGCAGAGGATGCACAGGAGAACCCTGAGTCAGGAGAAGGCATCCAAGTCAACAGCAGGCAGTGGAGGTCTCCAGTAGGCAAAGTGGCTGTACTCTGGACACGCCAGAGCAATGGTCCCACTCTGTCCCAGGGGAGGGAAGATCAGCTCCACCAGCTCCGACAGCCGCTCGTACCTATGAAAGAAATTGCATTTGGGTCACTGGGGGTTTGTTAGGCTTTCTACCCCATGAGGTGCTTCTCTGGGTTAAACCCAGGTTAATCCAAAGATGCTGAGGAACAAGCAAGTTGCTTACGTTGACGTGTGGTTCTTGGAGAGCTCCTGCATCAGCTCTCCCTTGGGGTTGACCGTGAACATGCGGCTCTCTGGCAGACCCACTTGCTTGTAAGCGTAGACATCCTGCCCAAGTAAGGCCAGCAAAGTGAGATCTGCAGGAAGGCACCACCACCACCCCCATCACCTCAGCCTGAGCCCTCCCTCCTCCCCAGGAGACCCACTCACACTTGCTTTGTTCCCAAAGGCTGCATAGAAGGGCATCTTTGTGGCAAAGATATTTCGGATGTCCATCAAGCAGGCAATCTTGAACACCTCTGGCTTCTTCTCAATAACCTCCCTGCAGAACAAGACACAGGGAGCAGAGGTCAGCATGGCATCAGTTGGCCAGGACTGCGGGAAGCTGTCCGGGACTCAAGCGATTTGAAGGGCAAAAGATGTTTTGCACATCACCATGAAGCTGCAGGGAGGGTAGGCAGTTCTGCTGCCTCCCATGAAAGGCATCCTGTACCAAGGAGGCCAGAAGCAGTTTAAGGCTGGGACATCCCTCAGCATGGAGCTGGGGAAGGGGGGTGCTGTCCCCAGGGACACAGGAGGTGCAGGGCTGGGAAGGAGGAGAGGACATAGTACCTGTGGAAGGCAGAGAAGAGGCTGCTGGGGGCAAGCAGGATAGGGCCCCTGGGGAGGGCACAGCCTTGCTCGTTGACCCATTTGAGGTAGCCTTTGGTGATGTGTGCCATGCCGATCGCTCTGGCTGAGCAGTAGAGGAACCTGTAGCCATTCCTAAAGAGAGCACAGGGAATTCTCTGAGGCTACTGGGGAGCTGCACTGGAGGGGTACCCTGTACCACTCCCTCCAGGTCCCTCCCAGCAGCCACATGCCCATCCCAGCTGCAAAGCACCCTTTGCCACTTGATACCAGGATAGGACTCCCAGGCCAGCACGTCTACCAGACCAGGCTGCATATAGCTTGTGGGGAGGTGGACACAGTCCCTGCAGACCCCCAGGCAGCCAGCCAGGATGGGCACCTCAGGCAGAGGGGGTATGAGGCTCCTGAGGGATTAGGGGTGCCAGCAAGGACAGCCCCAGCCCCGCAGAAGCACACCCACAGCCCCCTGGGGAGTGGAAGCCCCATGTGTGTCCCCCAAGGCCGGTTTAAGCCATCTGCAGGCCCACAGTGCCTCTTAGTGGCCACAGGTGCCAGGGACAGCAACTAGGGAGCCTTGACTGGTTCCCACCTAGCCTCTCCTCCACCACCCTCCCACTTCCCCTTGGCCTCAGTTGATCCAATACCTACAGGTGGATTTTGTGGAAGAGCTTGGCAATCCCATGATGAGTCCAGTCTTTGCCCAGATGTGGCAAGATGTGCCCTAGAGCATCTGACCTAGAAGGAAAGGAGACCACATTAGGTTGATCCAACCTAGCGAGTATTCAGAAGATGATGTGGTTTGCGATCTCTCCTAGCTGTTTATGCAAGCCTCGAAAGGACAATTTCCCCTAACAGGGAGGAGGAGCAGGGATGTGGGGTGGAAGAAAGGCTCTTTACTTGGTGATGGTGCCATCGATGTCCGAGATCACCACCTTGTCATCCCAGTTCCACAGGTAGATGGTGGCCTCACAGCGGCACGTGCCCTGGTACTGAGTTGTCACACTGAATGCCACCTCGTTGGGGCCATCCTGCAGATTCAGCCTTCCCTGTGGCAGAGGGGAAACAAAAAAGTGGTACACCAGCACTGATTCACATCAATACAAGGCTTGCCAGAGACCAGACTGCCACCTGTCCAGACCGGAGACCCCAAGCCTCTACAGGGTGGCCACCCAGGGCAAAATACATGGATGTCATATAAAAACACAAGGTCAAGAGTAGAGAAATTCCTGTTTAAGGGTTGTTTTACCCCTACACAAGGAAGTAGGCAGTGAAGGAGGAGTCAAGTACATACGATTTGTTCGGAGGAGAGCCGGAGGGACTTCTTGTAGGTTGGTTGAGGTTTCTGTGCAGGGACATCCACTGCTAACGTGTCCCCAGGATGCAGTGGCTCATCGTCACTGGATGACATCACCTCCTCCTGCCTACGCAAGGAAGGGAAGAGTATGTTGGCTTTACTCTGCAGACCCCAGCTTTCTCCAGGAGCACCAGGGAACATCTGGAGGAGACCCAGGGCAACCCACCCACCAAGAAGCAGCCATGGAGGAGTTTGGCTGGACTGGGTTAAGCTTTCTGTCCTCATATATTAAGTAGATTTGAGAATAGCTGGTCATTTAGGAGGAGAAGAGATCAGAAGCATGCACAGACTCGTGAAGGCAATGCAGGAGGGAGGCACTCACCTCTGCTGAGCAGAGTCAGGCTGCAGCATCCCCACATTGGCTTTCCCTGGCCTCGGCTGCTGCTGCAGGCAGAGAGTGGTGTCATTAGCACAGGGCAGGAGCTGCTTTGTTTGCTGCCACTTGGAGCAGAAAAGAGGTGGTGATGCATCCCCCTGCCTCCATAAGGACACTGCCCCATGGAAGAGGGACCACAGCCTGGTGCTGGAGTGGGGCATGGAGATCAGCAAGCACACATGGTCCCTAAGCTGTGGCATGAGGGGCACATGTCACCATTACAAGGTCCACATCACCACATTGCCAGGTGTTGTGCTGCTCAGGCATTAACAGACCTGAGGGGACAGCAGCAACCTTCAGAAGTCACCTTGCCAACAGGTCCCTCATACTTAGCCTCAGGCCATCCCCAGGACCCTGCTGTTCTCCTACCCCCATCTGTCAGCCACCAGAAGGATGTCTGTCCCCTGGGGACACTTGTCACAGCCATTGCCAAAACATACCTCCTCCCCTGGGAATTCTCTTCTCCTCCAGGAGAACCACCACCTGCTGCCTTTCTTGGGCATCTTCTCCTTCACCAGTCGGTTGATGATGCTCTGTGAATGTGTGAGGACATGGAATGAAGTCAGTCCTCCGTCCAAGGAGGCTCAGCTGCCAACAGGTTAAGATGACCCTTGCCCAGGCAGGATTTCCTTGGCAAAATTATTCACAGGATAATGTGTGACTGCTCTCCAGGACTCCATGGTACCCAGGTATCTAAAGTGTCCAGCTCTGCCCTAGACTGCCCACAAAGCTCCAGATGCCCAGCATGGCCTCTTGGAGCCCCACTGCACTCTTCAAGCCCTGCTGAGAAGCACAGCCAGTAAATGTGTGGTGCCACTGACCTCAGGAATGTTCCTCTGGAAAGCCTGCAGGGACAGGACCATGGGAGCAGCCACTGCCCAGTTGTAATACCTGGAAGAAGCAAGAGGGATGGGAATATTACCACCCTGTGGCACAGCCAGGAGGTCCCTCCCACAGCTGCTGCTGTGTAATCACTGTACGACATGGAGTCACTAAAGCAGTTTCTGTAGGGACAAATGGGGCCACACAGGTCATCTTGGGATAAAGCAGAAGGAAGAGCAGACCACTCACTTCTTGTTGATCAGTATCACCAGGTTTGGGTCATCGATGAGTCCCGGATTCTCAGCAAACTGCTGGTAGGAGACCATGTGCTCCTTGAACTTCTCTGGTGGGACAGAAGCACTGTCATGTCACTGGTGTATATAATGTGTATAGAAAGGGTTTCAGGACAGCAGACTCCCCCTTCGCTCCCACCTACCATGAGAGATCTGCCCGTTGCTCCCCAGTCCTCCACACAGTGACAGGGCAATTGTGGGCATCAAATCAGAGTCGGGGGGGCTGTCGGCAGGCAAGTCAGATGGCGGCTGGACACACAGAGGGTCGCAGGGGTCTGCCACAAGCTTTAAGCTCTGCTCCATGTCACTACTGGCAAGAGAAGAAACAGTGGCAACATCAGGCAGTAGCTTTAGATATACCTCCATCCTTTGCTGCAAGGGAATTGCTCAAGAAAGTCTGAGCTTGGCCAGTTGGGGCAACCCATACCTCCTGGGGAAATAGAGAGCCACCTGCTTCTCATCCAGGGTGGAGAGGTCTTCCAGGTAAACGTCACTGGGACCCAGATGAGGGCTTCTTTTGATTGATCCTCAATGCACAGACAGAAGGGAGAGAACTTAGCTAAATCACTTTTCCAACCATCTCAGCATTTATCGAACAAGCTAACTGCATTATCTTGTATCATATTTGTATATTACACAAGGGGCATCTCTTTTCCTACCTTAAATCAACTGCAACAGATGTACCTCAAGACATCTGCACTGGCATGAGACCACATGCCAAAAGGACACAAAAGACAGCCCAAAGTCCTGCCTATGTTCTGCTATCACAATCTGAAGGTGCTGTTTGAAGTTAGCAATATCCAAGATAACACTGTGTTCTTCCTCTTTTTACAATGAGGAATTCCCAAGTGTCTCTTCTTCAGGGAGATAATTTTGTTCTGAATTTATGCTGGCTGGAAGACTAGAAGTTGCTTAGCACAAGTAACAACAAAAAAATCCTCAAATACACTGTCAAAAGAGATGTATGCATGCTTTGCTCTGCGTGATTTTCCACCTGACTTGGTATGCTCAGGATGATGACACAAGTCAGGCCAGGTGTTGCCAGACACTTCCAAGTTAAGTTATGGTCTACACTGCTGAGAAATCTTCTAAACATGCAAAAGCAGAGACATCCAAGGGTGGGCTTCAGAAAACACAAGGCAAGAAATCTTCCTGGGGAGCTGGGTGCTCACCAAAAGGAGGCAACCTGAGGAATGTCTGTTCAAAGCAAAGGAGCTGGTGGCACATGGAGAGGGCAAAGCAAACACATCATACCTTGACTACCCAGAGTAGTCATGGAGTTATAACCCAGCCCCTCATCCAGTCAGACATCTGCAGGCTCAAACACTGCTTCCAGCAGCACCAGTCACCCACTCACCTGGTCTCCTTTGGCTTTCCAGCTGGGGCTTAGGGTCCTCTGAGCCCACCTGCCTCAGAGCAGCAGCTCCCTCAGAGGGGTCCACATCTGGCTGAACCTCTGGCACAACAATCCTGCCTCCCTCCTGCTTCTCTTGTGGGGCTGAGGAGGCCTCCAAGCAGCTCTCTGCCCCCACAGCACTGGGGGTGTCCTTCAGCCTGAGGAGGCCATTTCCATACAAGGATGCAGGTGCTGGCTCAACAACAGACACAGCAGAGGAACAAGCTATGCCCTGAGGTCCTGCTGGGCTTGGACCTCCTCCCAGACCTTCAGAGGTGGCAACAAGATGGGTTGACTCATCCACTGGGACTAGTGTTGCAGAGATAGTGGTTGCTGCAGTAGCAATGGCCTTTGTTGACTTGGCTGGCTCAAGTCCTTCTGATTTATTCACCTCAAGGAAAGCAGAACAACAGGTTTGAGGACAGGAAGTTGCCCAAAGCATCAGGCAGAAAGAGGACAACTCTAGGGCTGTCTGGCCACAGCCTCCTCCCCTTTCTGCAAGCCTTGCAGACACTCTCCTCCCCCCAGCTGCTAGAGAAGAGCAAGAGCAGAGACTCACCTGAGGGAGCCTTCCCCATGTCCACTGCATGTGGGAGTCAGCCCCTAGAGCAAAACTCTCCTGCGGTCTGATCTCCAGCTCAGAGTCACTTTTGGGAGAAGATGGATGGCTCAGGGTGGGGCTACAAGAAGAGAAGGCAACATGGGACCTCATCTACTCTACAGCCCCATGCCTTCCTATCACTGCAAGGCTATTTAAGGCCAAGAGTCCTATAGCTCTATTATTTAAGGCCAAGAGTCCTATAGCCCTGGTTTCCCATAGAGTCAGCTCTGCCCCATAAAACTAACACTTACAAATAAGGAAAGACCCGTGGGAAACTGAGGCCCAAGGAGGCAAAGTGCTATGCCACCAGTTGTCCAGAGCAGCTCAGCAGCAGAAGCAGGAGAGCCCTGTGCATGTAGGCTTCTTGCATCTGTGACCACGGTCAGAAGTGTTTCCCCTGGGCTCCAAGCTTTCCTCCAGCCACACCATACCAGGCCAGGAAAGCCCTCCTCTCCCAACACCCCCAAATCCCTTTTCCTCACCACCTTCCAGCCACAAGGCACATCTCTTGCTCTCACCAAAGCCGAGCAGATCACCTTGACTCTGCCCATTACCTGTCCAAAGAGGCCAGCTCCCCATCAGAGTAAGGGTGCATTTCTGAAGATGGCAATGATGCAGTTTCTTCTTCAGGGAGATCAGTAAAGGTGAAATACACTGAATTGCTGTAAAGGAAGGAAGAGGGCAGTTATGCTACTTTCAGGCACCAGTCTCCTCTCCTGGAAAGCTGGCAATACCCAACTTCACCACTTCCACTGGCTTCCTACTCCACAGGAGGCTGGGATCCAGCTTGGAAACCTTTCCCCCATGTTTCAGTACTGCTGGGCATCACCAAGCAAACCTACAGGCTTGACCTACCACATCACCCTGCCCAGACCGAGCAGCTCACCTGGGGGCTGGCAGCTTGCACAGCTCCTCTGTGCTGGTCTCACTGCTGGTCTCCTCACAGCCTCCTAACTCAGAATCCGAAACCTCCTTCTGCTTGGGCTTCTTCCTGCGCCGTCTCCTCTTGTGCACGGCCACTTCAGCACTGGAGGCCTCCTGCCCATGAGAGGGCTGAGTGGCATCCTCGGGACTCTGCTCCATGAGGATGGGGGATGTGCAGAGGCAGGGGGGGATGCTGCCCTGCAACAGCAATGGGAAGAGCCTGTCAGCTCCAGCTTCTTTTCCAGCTCACAGCTCTCATCTATGCAATAGACGCCATCAGCATAACCAGTGTCACCGAGCCCTCAACTTGGGAGTGGTTTTGTGGCTAGGCCCAAAAAGAAAGGTTTTGTACATACAACACGTGAATAAAAAAGGCAGGGCTATCCAGCCACAAGCTAAAGACATCTTTAATGTGGGCAAGGACAAGCAGGCAGGAGATGGCACCACGAGACCAAAATCACAAAGGCTGCAGATAGGACACACAAAACAGAGGGGATAAAGGAGTCACCCTGGGGAAGAAGAGCAGTCCAAATCTGGCCCTCCCACCACAACCCTGCACTTCCAGGTGATCACAGGAGGGCACAGACCTGCAGCACCGCTTCACCACCAACCTCATTCTCCTCCGACTCCTGGACGAAGAAGGCCTCTCCGTTGTCACCCAGCTTCATGTGCAAGTCCACAGGCTCCCCATTGATTTCAATGTCAACCTGGCAAGGGGCAGAAGAAGCCTGTCCATCTGAGCCCATTCACTCATTGGTGTGCAGAACGGCTCTTCCCCAGGGAGGGGACCAGTTAGGAAGATCCTAAATCTGGAGACACCAGAGAGGAAGCACGGTCCCAGGGCATGCACCACTTACCACCTTCTCCTTGGAGCGCAGCACACCCAGCTTCCCAAAGCGCACGTGGAATGGGGAGCACTGGAAGGAGTTATCGGGCTGCCTCACCACCACCACATCGATGCAGCCTGTCAGGGTGGCAGGGTTCAGGCCCCGGTACAGCTCCTTCACCGTGACAAAGACGGTCTCAGCAAGCTGCCCCATGTAGTTCATTGTCTGAGACTGCAAATGAGAGACAAGAATAGACTCAAGTGGGGGAAGAGGGCTCCAGCAGCTAAATGCAATGGGGGCTTACTCTAAGAGAGTCATTTCACAGCTGCAAACACAGCCCCATCAGAGGGGCAGGTAAAGCTCTAGGGAAACTGAGGCAAACACATGAAGGGCCTTGATGGAGATCAGCCAGGGCCTCTGTGAGCACCAGAAGAGAGGACAGAAGCCAGAGCACTAGTTATTGCACCCAGCTCAAAGGGGAGAGAACTTTGCCACTGGGATGCACAATCACATTTGCCCCTTGGGAGGGCAAATATATCACCTCACAGCAACACTTTGCATCATGTTCAAACAAGAACTGGGTTGGCAGGAGACCTCCTGCCCTGAAGTAGCCTAAAATAACCCCAAACAAAACCAAACCACCAAAACAACAAAAAAACCCCAACAAACCCCAAAAATCTCAGGACAGAGAGGTGGGAAGTCCAAGGAGCTGCTACACACACCACATGCTCACTTTGAGCAAAGTCCAAACTTAACATTTCCCACTCAGAGGGGAAGGTGTCCCACCAAGGCGTTGCCAAATCAGGCAGACATGGCTCCTGTAAAGCCAGAACTCTCCAGTCTCTATGCCTTGGCCCCCGTCACTGTCATCCTTCTTCCCAGGGAATCCCAGAAAGGGGCTCTGCTGGCTGCAGGACACCCAGACAGCTGTGCAGCACTGTTTTTGCAAGGCACTGCTGCACTCTGAGGTTGCATGGCTCCTGGTTTTCTTTAGCAAGGATAAGTGGAAGGAAAGCCTTGCCTGCTTCCTGCTCATCCCCTCGCCCACTCACGTCCTCCAGCTGCTCACTTCTGGAGCAGAGATGCAAAGCCGGAGATTAGCACAGTCCATGCTGGGGCTTACAGCACAGCCATGCCTCCAGCTAGACGAGGTGACACGCAGGCTCCAAACAGCTCTCATGCAGCCCCACCTCCTGTGGCCACCTTCTTCAACACACTGAAATCCCTGGAGTATTTCCTCACAGATCTACACTAGGGTGCTGGCCGTTGGTCCCAGCTTCTGGCTCTGTTTGCTCAGCACTCAGCATCAGCAGGACAACAGTGCTGGTGGCAGTGCATGGCATCAGAGGCTGGGAGCTGCAGAGGCAGAGCCCAGCTTCCCAAGCTGCCAGATCCACACCCCACCTTGCCCCAAGGAGTGGATGAGGACACTGCAGAAGGATCATGGATGAATTAAAGGAAGCCTTTTGTGCTGGCAGCATGATAAGCCAACAGCATGATGCCCCTGAAGGCTCTCAGCACAGCCCCCAGTGCATACCCAGCCCAAGGGGTGACTGGTGAGAGCTGGTTCCTTACCCAAAGGGATGAGGGCAAGCAGGTGCCACCCGATGAGCCCTCTGCCCCAGCAGGCACCCAGCCTCTCCGGTCCGTTTGGTACGGGCTCAGCCCAGTCCTGTTCCCAGCCATCCCTTCAGGAAGGTGGTCTCCATGTCCTGTTTCCCCCCACCTCTCCCTGACAGCCAGGAATAAGCCCAAAGCCCAGAACTCCCCCGGAGGGCAGGGAAATGCCAGCCAGCTCCCGAAACTTCGGTGCCTTCATCAGCTCTGCTGCAAGCAGGGCCACGGTCATGGGGCCACACACCAACCTGCTGAGCCCAGCTTTCCTGGGCAGCGTTGCCGGGGTGGGCAGCCCTCCAACTGCCTTCCCTGCTGTGCCGCAGGGCCTGGCAGCAAACAGAAGAGAGCTCCCAGCTGCAGAAGGGGGATTTTTGGAGACAAGAAATAACTGGGCTGGCTGTGATGCTCAGGGCAGCACTATTGGGCTCCTGCTGGGGTATACACTAAGACAGACCTGACAGAAAAATCCCAGGCAGATAAGCCTGCATGGCCCATTGAGATACAGGTAGGGGCTTGGAAAGAGTCTCCAAGAACAGCCCCACACTGAGTGGCACCTTCACAGCGAACACAGGGTGCAAAGGCTTGACACAGCACTGCAGCCACCCAGCGACACACGCTGCTGAGCGCCTCCAGTCAGAGACACATCCACTTTACGGAGCCAGCATCCCCTCCATGGGACATCACACTCCAGAAGCCTCAATGGGCAGCTGCCCCCTCCCCAGGCATCTGTCTGCACATCACTGGGGATGCATTCAGCCCCAGATCTGGGGCAGGGGAAAGAGGACAGCTCTGGTGGGGTTTTCAGTTCACTTTTAACCCTGGGGGCTTCAGTTGGGAAAGCTAGAGACAGGCTGGGAGCAGAGAGAAGGGGCTCAGGCTTTTCACAGTCCCTAGCCCTACTATGGATAGAGTAAAGACTAAGGGAGATGGTGACTAAGTTACTCTCTGGAGAGAGTTTAATAGGTGGGACAGGGCAGGAGAAAGCATTTTCAAAGCCAGCCCAAGAATGCTGGGCCATATTCAACAAATAAGCCTGACAGAAGAACAGGGCATCCTCCCCCTCAGCTCCAGGGACAGTGGAATCACAGCACTTCACCACTAAGGGGGTATCACTCCCCCATGGAAACAACACAGCTCATATACACCTCTTCAGCTAAAAAGCCTCCCCACAAATACCCAAAATATTTTGCAACCACCAGCCTGCTCTGCTCCTGGGTGGCAGCAAGCTGGGTCACCCCAGAGGCTCCCACCCACCCACTCACCCAGCAAGCAGCACAACCTTCCCACCCTGCACACCCACACTCCCCACCCATCACCTGGATGGCTGCTGAAGCTCAGTACCTCCTCACCTTGGGGGCAACCAGCCCAGAAAGGCCAGGAGCTGCTCCCAGCCTGCAGCCATGCCTGCTCACCCTCTGCTCCTCCTCTCCCCACCACTTCCTCTCACCTGAGCAAGGGGAGGGCCCCCTATCCCAAACCACACCCAGCCCTCCCAGCCTGCCTTCTCCTGAGCCTATGAGGGCTCCTGGGAGGCCAGGACACTGCTGCCACCTGCACGGAGCAGCTGTGTCTCATTGCAACCAGCTCCTCTGCTCCAGCAGCTCTGGGCAATGGGCCTGACAGTGGTGGGGAAGCGACAGAGGAGCAGCCAGGTGGACTCAGGTGAGAAGCTGAGGCAGTGGGATGTTTTTTGTACCCCCAAAAAAGTGCACTGGCTACCACTGAACTATGATTCCCCAAGGGCAGGGATGTGGCTGGTGTGGGCTCTGCCCTGTGACCACCCAACCCACTGTGCAGTGGCTTCCCCAGCACCCTCTGTGCTGAGTTTTGGAGTGACGTGGATTGAGTGGCTGTGGCTCCTGGTCTGCACAAGAGCTGGTGGCACTTTGGGGATGATGGCTCTTCTGCTGGTGTGTGTGCAGGGCTCTCCCACTTGCCCCCTGAGGAGCTGACATTGCTCTGGGAGAGCAGGGAAATGCCAAAGCTGGAAGGTGGCTGCTTTGAACCTCTAGCCCCTGAGAAGGGTCCAGATCACTCAGCTTGGTCACAGCTGATCTGCAGAAATACCACAGCTCATTCCCAGGCTTTACCTCCCTGTGCCTCAGTTTCCTGCAGTACTGGTGAGGTTGGTGGCAGTGGGAGGCACAGAGATCCCTCCTGTGCCCTTACAGTGCCCAGCACAGCCTGGATGTGAGGTCCCACACCCAACACGGGAACTCTCCTGTGAGTTCTGTAAGGCTGTGACACTTTCCTCCAGGGCTCCTGCTTCCACTGCTTTTCCCCGCTGGCCCATATGCCCAGCTCCTGACACATCAGGCTTTGTTCAGCCCCCAGTACCCCTGCAGCAGATCCCCAGAAGCAATGTCTGTACCTCCCTCCATGCTACCCTGCAATGCAGCCCCATGGCATTTTATTTACCTCTTCTTTTCCTTCTTTCTCCTCCAAAAAGCTTAAAGCACTTTTAATTGCACTGGTAACTTTTTGCAAAGCCATGCAATTATTTTTGGTTCCCACCAACTGCTTTTCATACCCTCTTTTGCTCCTCCTTCCTTTTTTTTGTTTGGAAGGTGAGCCCTGCAGATCCATCACTCCCTGGGCTTGTGAGCCCAAGCACACCAATTTCTCTGTGCATCTTCTGCATCCTCCCCCCAGGGCCTGCTCCAACAGGGAGAAGTTTCTTCCCCCTTTTGGGAACTCCACAACCTGCAGATGTTCGCAATGTGCCTTTGCAAAACAAGACGGCTTTTTTTATTAGTTAACTGAGAGGGAATATTTTCAGCTCCTTGCATTCCAATGTAAAAGCAAAGCTTGTGCCTGCCTCCATCTTGGCGGCTTTCGCCTTGCATCTCTGGCACTTCCCACCCATCTCGGATCACAGCCTTCACCCTGCACAGGGCAGCAGCATGGCCAGACGTGCTCTGGCACCTTGGCTATGTCTTGTGTCTGTGCCGTGCCTCCACTGGCTGGCAGTGCTGCCAACCATGATCCCAGCATTTCCAGCACCTCTCCAGAACAGCTCCATCCAGCCACTTGGTAGTTGGGAGCACCCTAGGGACTCACTGACCAGGAGACTCCTAAATTTTCCTCTAACCCAGAAAAATAAGTCATGCCTTCAGTCGCAGGGCAGGAGTGGGGACAAGCCATGTCATAGACAGGCATGTTTTTCCCCCTCTTTGTATTTCGACAGCTGCTGCAGACGAGCCAGGCCACAGCCAACTCTTCAGCCGTCTCCACGATAGGGGCTGATGGGGGTTTTGCCTCCTCCCTTGGTCACCACTTTACTTCTCTGGGATTTTCCCAGCTGCTTAAGCTCATCTTTGAGCAGCCTGGCAGTCCTTTGGGACACTTCTTGGACCCCCACCTTGCTGCCTGCTTCTTCAAGGGCCTGGGGTGAAATTTTTGGAGGGGGGATGGACGATCCAGCTGCAAGAGAGACTGGGGAAGCTGGCCAGCTGGCCTGCCTCCATGTTGGCTGAGATCTGACACAGCTCAGCTCATCAGGGATGCTGCAGGGAAGCACGAAGCTCTCCCAAACAGGAAGGGGACTGGGTTGACAGGGTTGCTTTTTTGTCCCAGCTGCTGATAATCCAGCCAGAACCAACTTTAGATATGCGACATCATATTTACATCAATGTAACTGTGAGCAGAGTCTGATCATTAGCTCCAAATTCAGGAAAAGTGGGATGACGTCCACATTTAGGCAGCTAGAAAATCTTTTATCTTTTGTCCAAAGCTGGTCTCTTATTTCAACACAGATGATGTTTCCAAGCCACACTTCATTTAAAATATAGTTGGTGCTCCATTTGATTCCCGACCTGCTCATAGCAAGCTATTATTAAGCGCTGCCACAGCCTTTTGGGTGCAGTGGTTTGGCCACCTCAAGAGCTCCTCCCCAGTCCGCAGCCGAACCCCCGGAGCCCCTAGTCTGCAGCAGCCTCCATCCTGCACCAAGTGTAACAAACTCGGGAAGGGCCAGGGTGCTACCAGCCACCAAACCACCCGTGCCAGGCTCCATCGACGCTGGCACAAGGTGCAGATCTGCTCACGGCTCAGTTTTTCTGGCCTCTCCATATCCCCCGGCCAGGCTCCGCTGAGCCGGTTCCGCTCCCTGAGCTGGCAGAGCCGCTCGCTTCACTTCGGCTGGGGAACCCAAGGGTTGCAGCCGGGGGAGCAGGGCCCCGGCGTGCACAGGGCACCCCCTGTTCCCGCCACCCGCCCTCACAGCTGGCTGCACA
>NW_010210086.1:0-3655 GCF_000695765.1 Mesitornis unicolor
TTCTGTGATTCTGTGATCCACAGTTGGCCTTTTCATCTTCATCTCATCTGCAGGAATTATTTCCTCTTACTGTGTTCACTACTGCATAAACATACAGACTACAGGGAAGATTTTCAGCCTGAAGCCATACATGTGCCCCTGAAAATCAGATTTGCACTTCTAGTTCCCTTATATATTGCTTTTAAAGTTTTTATAAATCACCCAGTAATCTACGGTGTATGATCCATGGAAACTGCAGCTTAGTCACCCAGAACAGTTTGTAAGTGTGGAATACATCAAAATGGTTCATATGTGAAAAAGAAAATATAAATTTAAAGATTAACTTGGGAAGACTTAAGCTAAGCATCATTTCCAGCGGGGAAAAAATGAACAAGTAATTGTATAGAAGGACGCGATGTCTATCAAAAAACATGTTGCAATTCAAAGGTCAGCATTCAACAAACAGTCAAGGCAAAGCAGAAGAGAGATAAGCTGTATGTCCTTTACCGACCTGGATGTACATTTCTAGATCCATAGAAAGCATAAAGAGCAACGTTATGAAAAAAGAGGTGAAGCCTAAGGAAATGAGAACAAATAGCACACCAACATAAAAGAAACCAACTTACCTACAAAGAGTTTCATCATTTTGCTTCTTATTGTTTTTCAAGTCCATCCTTTTGATGGAAGAGCTGAAATCAAGGTCTTCTAAGTCATCCCAGTCTTCAGAACTCTTCACTGTTCTAGCAAGATGTCCCCATCTTCGCCTGGTTTTTGGTTTAAGTTCACCATTTATATTCTCAGCCCCAGCAGATGTTTTCTGTTACAAAGATTGAAAAGAAACAAACCCACACATCTACACCACAAACCAGGTGACACGAACAAGCGGACTTATTTTTCTGTCTCAAAGAATAGCAGTAGCCAAACTGTAACAACAGAATCCTAATCTAATTAAACATGCTAATAACATAATCTGTAGCCTGTAGACATCATTACATATCATCTGCATTTCATCCTGTCATAAAGTGTCATGCACTGACAGAAGAATAAATTTAGAGATTAACAGAATGGTTTAGGTTGGAAGGGACAGTAAAGATCATCTAGTCCAATCCCTCTGCCATAGGCTGGGACACCTCCCACTAGACCAGGTTGCTCAAGGCCCCATTTCTTGGGTCTCAATCCCATTTCTATTTATATTTCACTATACACTTCCCAGACAATTAGCTCATGCTCAATTTTTATTTCTTGACCCATCTTGGGAGTACAAAACTGCATGTACGTTCATGTTTCCACAAGCCTATCCCTAGAGATGTATAAAATGTATTTTTCTTGTGGGACAGTACAGGTACAAATTCATGTCTCTTCAGCCATTTCAACTCATTCATACATTGCAACCTTGTGCGACTCTGTACGTGGCCAGTACAGACCCTACTTAAGACAGATCTCTTAGCAGCAGCATTCACACTGTCTGCTCTCATCATCTATCTTACAAATCCAGTCTCTTTTGTATAGCCACCAGAAATAGTAGGTTCTTAAGCTGTTGTTTTCCATGGCCAGTATAAAAGCCCAAAGGGTCAATTATTCTCAGTCACATAAACTGGATGACTTAAATGGATGAAGGCAATAGCTACCCTCACTCTCATTTCAATACTATTTAGCTTAATACTTTTCTCTCTGGCATCAGTACCATGAATATTCTGATCATCGTACATCCCTTTTACTTGTATGAAATCACATTGTCATCCTGTAAGTGGTGCTTTACAACAAAGAGAAGCATAAAATGGCTTTGAAATGAGAAAGCAACTCAGTTGTTTCATGGCAATTTAATTTAGACTTCAACAGTGTAACTTTCCATTCCCAGCAGAAAGTTCTAACTGTTCTATATTCCTATTTCCTGTCTTTCAGTAAAGTATAAGAACCTTATGAAAGAGAATAAAAGGAAAAACTATTAAGGAAAAACCAGGCAGTATATCAGAAGTATATCTTAAGCTAGATGGACTCTTACCTGCTGAGGAATCTTATTGTTAATTGCGGGCAGAAGAGCCTGGTTAGACCTGTCCTCCTGTAAGTAGTTACTGTGCTCAGCCCCAGAGTTGTCTGTCTTATATGGGCACACCAAGTGCTGAGAAGATTGGCTTTGTTGAAAAGTTTTTGACAAAATGCGGGCATGAGGTTTTGGGGGAGGCTGTGCTGGAGGGACAGGCTTAACATGCAGAGATGATTTATTATGCAGTTCCTTTTGTTTCACCAGTTCCTGAATGCCCAGGGCATGCCCAACCTGGAAGTATGGATATCGAAGTGCCTAAAACATAATGAAGATGTTAGGATCCAATACAGGAAACCAAAGTTTTAAACTTACTCTAGCCCTATGTGACAGTATAAATTTAATTTCATTTTTTCTTGAATGAAGTCTTGAATGACCCCAGAGACATCCCATCTCTTCCACTCTCTAGTTCCAAGACTGAGTTAAGTGAAAGAAACAAAACCCTTAAGAAAATCACTGTCTCTCTGTTTTGGAAGATATGTTGGTAAAAATATCTTTATCCTGCCTTACAAGTGGCCAAGGAGTTGTCAGTGAAGGCAATTAAGCTCTGCCCACCTTGCTGTTTCAGGTATATTCATCTTCCCTTCCCAAACATCTCTCACTGCAAAAAGCTTCCAAAGCTAAGATTCCTCACCATATGGGTATCTTACTGCAAACATTTGTTAATAGCTCTTAATACCAAGTTATAGTCAGTATTTTTTGCTTTGAGAGTTCTTCATTTTAAACTGCTCTAATTAGCTTTAAAGCTTTTTATTACAATTTGTACTGAAGATCTGATATAATCACAAAGGTTCAGCTATGGTCCTACTGAAGTCAAGTAAGATTTAAATATCCAGAATCCCATCTATTTTTCAAAAGGTGCCCTGCTCATTTCATTAGCTGGGTACTACCACTACAGCACTGATACCTGAAATCAGTGGCTACCATCAACCACATCAACTGGACCATTGTATGTGCAATATTTATGACTCAGGCTATGCTTCTGTACAGGATATTGGGACACATCCACAGTGCAATTGAGCCAAGATTGCCCTGCAAACTGCCTTGCACAAGCTAGCTTTATCCAGGCAACACTGGGCTGGATGAGCAGTGAGGTAGACTGAAAGCTGACTGAATGGGCAGGCCCAGAGGGTAGCGATTAGTGGAATAAATTCTGATTGGAGGCCAGTAGGTAGTGGTGTACCCCAGAGGACAATACTGGGGCAAATACTGTTCAACATCTCCATTAGTGGTATTGATAGTGCTCCAGAGTGCACCCTCAGCAAGTTTGCTGACAACACAAAACTGGAAGGAGTGGCTGACGCATCAGAGGGTTGTGCTGCCATCTAGAGGGACCCTGACAGGCTGAAGAAATGGGCTGACAGGAGCCTCATCAACTTCAATGAGGGGAAATACCAAGTCCTACACATGGAGAGGAGGAACTCCATGCATCAGTACACACTGGGATCAACCACCTGGAAACCAGCTTTGCAGAAAAGGATCTGGTAGGCACCAAGCTGAACTTGAGCTACCGATATGCCCCTGCTGTAAATAAGGCTAACAGTATCCTGGGCTGCATGAACTGCAGTGTTGCCAGCAGGCCCATGGCAGTGAACATTGAACTCTTCTTCCTTAAAAGAGCTGCTTCCCTGAGCA
>NW_010210087.1:0-830 GCF_000695765.1 Mesitornis unicolor
AAGGAGAAATAAAATGGGAAATAAAAATCATCCTTCAAATGCTACTCTCTGGACTAGCCCTTCAGATAGAGCCTGATGTATTGGGAAGATAAGGCACACAATTCACACTAGAAAAGTTGCTGGTTCCTGTCCTGCAGATCTCATAAAGGGGCTAAAAGACCATGAAGATGGTTTGTGATGGCTTTCTCTACTACAGAAGTCACAGCCATTCACAAAAGCTGCAGAAGCACAGAGAGATGTCCCAAGGCTAAACCCAACCTACCTGTGACTACCAGGAGTAATTTAGGGCAGTAACCACAGTGACAGACTGTGCACTATAAAAGAATTGTGGGTTTTGCCATATTATGGTATTATTCTGTAAAGCCCTCAGGAAGACAGGCACAATTCCATGAGTTTGGGCTAGACACGTTCTCCCACACATTTTTTTTTAATGTAAATAAGCACAGCTATACATGTGGGATATTTAAGGCCTGGGGAGACCCAACCACAGCTCTCCTCCTGTGGGACTCACACCCCACAGGTCCCTTCATCTGCATCTCTGGAACAACGCAGGTATCCGAACTGAGAACTGGCCACCCCAGCAGCACAGAAATAACTCACCCTCACCCTCCTGCCCTGCCACCTTCTCCGCCCTTTGTTTTCTCTTTGCCCATTTTACACATTTCCTGCCCAAACCATCACCTCCCTAACACTTACACACAACAACAGGCCACATAGTCCAGCTCCCTATCTGCTCTTACCTGCTCAGCAAAGGATTAATCCCCCTCCAAAACCACGGCACTCACTTCATCCTTTCCCCAACCTCCCACCACCCCCCAGGGCTACCTCCC
>NW_010210088.1:0-1576 GCF_000695765.1 Mesitornis unicolor
ACATTGCGGCAGCAAACACTCCCATTGCCTCTGTGCCCATTTGTCTGTGGAAGTGGAGAGCTGCAGACGAGACCCGGAGCGGTAAACTCCTTGATCTTGTTTTCCTTTTGCAGAAGAGCGCTGTTCCTCGCCGCCGTTCCCCGCCCGGAGGGGTGCTGCGAGATGCCGGTTCCAGCCCCTCCGCGGCTGCGGCGGCGGCGGGGGGGACCGAAACTCGCCCGTAGGAGCAGGGAGGCATCCAGAGGCGGCTGGGCGGAAATCGCCGCGGGAACCCCGCGAAAGATGCGCCTCCTACGAAGGTGTGCCTTCAGTGCGGGGCTCTGGCTCCGCCGACTGCTTCGGCAAGGGGCAGCGGGTCTCCCGCTCCGGTCTGCTCCTGCTAGAAGGGGAGAGACCTACAGGTTGGGATCCGGAGTAGCCAGAAAGTAGAAAAAAATTGACTGGACAGTAGGGAAGACCTTTTTTTTTATTTTAATACAGTGACTAGCCCATTTCCGAAATTATATCGCTGATCTGAATTGAGAGGGAAAGTTACGTTGATTTTTTTAATTGAAATATCTAAACTTGCCCTTTCTCCAAACCACAAGAGTCCTGTTGAATTGATTCTAAGTTTTCCTTTCGTTGATGGAGCAAAACGGCATGCAGAAGTCTGCAAGGCCCCATATGTAGATGATAAATTATACAATTTATGTTTGAGCAAAAGGATAAATACAGTTTTCAGTTGTTGCATTAGTTCATTGACTAGGAAAGCCTTATCCACGGTTAATCCAAAGGTATTTCTCTCCCCTCCGCTCAATAGAAAACTTCCTGCGTGCATCAAAACGCGTGTGTATGTTCAGGTGTGTGTGCTCGGGACCCGATGCTGCCACCAACCCACGCCCTTGCACCTGTAGCGCTGAGGTGGCCGCTTCAGCAAATGTCCAGGCTTTGGAAAGTCCTCGTAAAACCCAGGAACATGGCTCTTCCTACGGCGGTGGACGTAGGTCTGCTTCTCAGCTTTCATTACGGCAGAACACATGCACACCTGCATACACGAAATACATTAAATACACAGAAACAAGATAAATGAGGTGTCTTCCTCGGGTTTTCTTTTTGCAAAATAAACACTGTCACGTCTGCTTATCCAGCAACCACTAGGCAAATCTCATCGCTTTCTAATACGTGTGCGTACAGTGAAATTCCACCTGTCGGTTGCCTGAAGGGAAGGGTAAAGGAAGGCAGTCTCTTCAGATCAATAGTTCATGGTTAAAGGAACTACTGGTAAAAAAAAAACGAACACAAAAATGTCCAGCGCAGAGCGAGGAGGAACAGGTATGTCAGGTGACTGGTTTGCTCAAAAGTGGATGGGATCGGAAACAGACCATGGAAAATAATTTGTACTATTAATTCCAGCCTGTCTCAGACTGCACAAAATCCCACCTGCGGCAGTTCGGTGAATTCTGTCAAATATCCTTCCCTCCTTTCTGGAAGTCCTCAACTTGTCTCTCTCCGTGCAGACGGCGCTGCGTGCGGGGCAGCGCACAGGAGTGTGTGTCCCCGCACTGTCCCGCAAGCGCCGGGCAGCCGGCCCCGCTAA
>NW_010210089.1:0-8791 GCF_000695765.1 Mesitornis unicolor
CAGCAAAGGTGCTTTTTCACAAAAATGTACTTTTTCTATGCTGGCTAAAGCTTTATCTCTAGAGCTTGTACTGTTGTTATGTTTGTAAAGTCAGACAAAAGGATCTAGGTGCTATATATCATTGAGCTTTCTGGAAAAAGGTCTAATGGATGCTGTATTAAAATCTCAGCTGCCAAAGGCCTTCAAGAATGGATGCTGGTCTAAAACATTTCCTGAATTATGTAAAGGCTTAGAAAAGCACTTGAATTTCCCTTGTCTGTTGTAAGATCTAAGGTGGGAAACTGTCCTTTAGCTTTTAGATAGTCATTGTATCATTCTAATGATATCTTTTAAATAGTCATTGTATCATTCTAATGAGGCAGGGAAGTGTTTTATATTTTGATAAGATTGTATCTGGTGACTTAAAAAAATGTTTTGTATAGTGGCATTTTTTTTTCCTCATTAGTTGTCAAAAAGTGTCTCCCACCAAGGACACTTTTGGTATAATCTCTGAATTAATTCACGTGTCCTTCTGTTAGTGCATGAGTAACACAGCCAACCAATTGCAATGGCAGCAGAATTTTAAAATTACATTAAATGGACCAAAATATTTACCCCTCTTTCCTCTGGAGTATTTTATAAACTATTCCATTTCTCTTCCAGAGTGGCACTTCTACAGAGCTGTGGTGGCTGCAGTAGGAGGGGGCAAAGGTAATAACGATGCCTTGCTCCTTTTAGATGATAAATTAATCTCGGGAGCGTTTCCTCAGGTGTGGACAACTTTACAAATGCCTTGTAGAAAGAAGTATCTCCTCATAGGAAGTTCCTGAGATCTGAGAAGGAACTTCAGGTACATGTTGGTGGATCCTGTTTCTAGACGTATCCTGATTCATGCCCGTATGGAGTCTGTGTCCCTGAAAAACAGGGTTTTTGGCCACTGCTGTGAGGACCAGAGGCCTGTAAATGAAGTAAGACATGTTCAGGTTGTATGCTTAGCACAGTTGAGCTGTAGTTCCTTTTTGGATCCATCCTTCAGCTCTCTCTTTTCGTAACTTTAGTGGCTTTTTCCTTGGATGGATCAAGACTTTGAGGGCTAGAAGAAGTGTGAACTTTCTGAGGAAATATTACAGACACATGCCCTAATTGTAGGTGCTATTATAAGAGGACGGCTGAACTGTGATGAATTGGATAATTCCCTCTCGCACAAGAAGAGGAATGAATTCTTAATAGCTGAGAATTGGAAGGCAACCTTATTTAACAGGCAGAGGGAAAATGGTCTCCTGAAAAGACCCTGTCACAGGCTCCTCTGGTTTCTCAAACTGTGTTTTCTGGAGCTGGGAAGCAGGTCTGAGTCTGACCGAGAAGCCTTTATGAGTTCAACTGTATCTGAGAAAGCTGAACCATGGCAGGTCGTCTTACCTGTGACTCTAGTTCTCTGACCTTTACTTGCTTTTAAAGACAAATCGTTATTGATCCATCAGAATGCTTTTTAGAAAATATTTTATCTACTTCTAATAAGGGACTTCTCACCAGCAGATATCTCGCATGGATTTATGAACAGTTGCAGCGAACATGAACCCGCACACATCTAACCTACTTGGCAATGGAGACGAATGTTGAAGGTCTCTTTTGCCTCTATTGGCTTTTGCAGTTCTCCTTTGCCTTATGGGTCTCTGTCCTGGCCTTTCAAAAAGTCATGTTTATTCTGACCGCTGTCTGAGCCTCACTGTGCAGAGTAAAGCTGGCGTCTTTGGCCCAACAGCGCCTTGCTCTTGTAGTCCTTCTTTTGAAATCTCTACAGCCTCTGTAAGAAATGCATCTTCATTATCTTGTGCATGCTTTGTAAGGTTTTTTAGGTGCTGACACAGTATAATTAAAATTGATGAAAGTAAGGAAGGCATTTAGAACAGTAATTACTGATATGGCAGTAACAAAACTAGTGGGGAGTATGACAAGAGCTGGGAACAGCTTTAGTAGATCTGTCCCTGTCTATGGGCTTTTAAAATGTCGTATTGGAGTTGCAGGGCCAGAGGTGGACCTGTTTTACTACTTTCATGCTGAGCAAACCTTTTACCTCCAGCAAAAAGACTGGTGATACTGGGGGCAGCCTGATACATGGGTTGTTTTTTTGGTGCAAGTAGACTGGTGTGTTTTGAAGGAGCCCAGCTTTCCAACTAGCATCAGGAGCTAATGTTTCAATGTGTGTTTAAGTTCAAAATAGCTTTATAAAGACAGAAGATTAAAATGCTCTACGAAAACGATGCGCTTTGGTATTTGAAGTGTACACAGGCCCTGACTGCCCCAGGCCCCACACTGCAGAGTGGCTCGAATGCATTTCTCCTGGGAGCAGCTCACCACACAGGTTAGCAGTGCTCTGAAAAACAAGCGTCAAATAAATTCCAATTCTGATTGTGCAAAATTGATTTAAAGTGAGCACTGCAAAGGTTGCAAAACCTGAGAAATATCTGATCAGCTTAATAAAATCTTGGGAGCTCCAGGTCTTCTTGCTCATTTCTGCTGCTGGAGCCTGAGCTGACATGAGCTTGGTTTGCACTGAATGAGCCAAAGGAAAATAATTGGGTTCTGACCCTGCAGTGAGATTTGCATGGGCTTGTTCCCATTTAGGCAGATGGGATATATTAGAGTTGCCATTTCTTGTTTCATTGTAGTAATAAATGGCAGCTTTTTAAACAGTTTATGCTCATGAAACACTGTAATTCTTATTAGCTCCAGTGAGATTTGCAAGCTGCCATTGAAATGAACGAAAACATGCAGATGATTGTAAAGCTGAAAGAAGATTTTAACAATATTCAGCTTGGGTTATTTAGGATAGTGTTCAATTTTCCCATTTTCCTTTCGCTGTTCAGCTACTTTTCCCATCAGCTTGCACTGCTACTTTTTACTACTACACACAAACCACCCAGGCTTTGCGTGTGTTCCTGTGTGCGAGGGCAAGGGGTACCTGAACATTAGGGAACCAAGAAGGTGGTTTCAAACATGGCTCTGAGATTACCAATAGTGTCTTCTCCTCTTAGTCTTCTCCTCCACTACTTAATAAATTTCTCTTACGCAGATCTTGCATTTAGTGGCAAGATTTTTAAGTGTGCTGATTATCTGGCAACTCTTGTTATTGGCAGCAGGGCTTGGCAGTTTGATGGCTTTGTTGTAGTGCTTAGTGCTTCTGAGTGCTGGGCTCCCAGGGAGCTGCAGGGCACAGAGGAGAAGTTGCATCTGATCCAGACCTCCCCACTGGCACACCATCTCTTTTTAGTTCTGTGGGTTTGAGTTAAACCCCTTTTCTGTAAGGTAAAGGTGCAGCGGGAACAACAACTTGATGGAAACAGTTCATAAAGCTGAAGGGTATTGATCTGCATCCTATAGAGTAATAAATTACTGGCTTTGAGAGTAGTTTGCTGCTCTAGGAATCACTTGCTCTGTCTTCATGTACAGTATTAAAGTTTTGATGCCTTAACATGATAAATACCAGTGTTTCCTGTTAGTTTCTTACCCCAAACCTGTGTGGCTAGGAAAGCCAGGCTATTAATTTTTATACCCTGTGTTAGAGGAACAGTTCCTGTGATAAATACCAGGTGCTGAGGAAGATGCTTCACACGGATGTGATGTAGCACTGCCTGGCTGAAAGGCTTTCACATTCTGCTCACCTGTCAATCTCGTACGTTAAGCTGAGGGTAGGCTGTTTTGTTTTGTTCTGCTATTTTATATTTACACTGGTTTAAAAATGTGTCATATGTAGTAAATAATAAGATAAAATGCACCTTCAGATGCTACAGAAAAGCTTTCTGAGAAGGAAACCTTTATTACATTGCACGAATTAGATATATGGACTGTAATGGAGCAGTTGTCATTAAAAATTAAAAAGGCTGGAATTCCCTGTTATAAGGGAAAACGTCTGTGTCATTCAGAGAGTATTCCTTTGCAAGAGGATCCTGATTACAGGATACTACAACTTAAAAATGAAGTATTTTCCATTTGGCATCAATGCATACGGGTTGGAATATACGGGTCAGAACACCTGGGTCCTTGTTAAACCTTTGCCTCCATAAACTCACGCTGGAGATTTATCTAGATACAAGAGCCATCCATCCTCAGTAAGAAAGTAATCAACCTGTCTTCAATTACTGTTTTGAGTACGATGGTTGAATGGACCACAGTTAGCTTGGTCCCCTGTGGATGGAAAGCTTTATGGATTTTTATTTGCTGGAAATAAATCGAGCCTTTTTCATAAGTGTATGTTTAGTGTGCTACTGGTAGCCCTGTTCACCAGTGAGTATCATGTGCTGTGCTCATGAGAAGCATTCAGGGGAATGCATTTATTTGAGTCTTTGGCACTTAACACAATGTAGGGGGTACTGTTTGGAGTTAAGCTGTAACTGTTGAGAGAAAAGTCTGCTAAGATTGAAAATTTTGTTGCTTTTTGCCGTGACAAGTTGTGCTTACGGTTTGATTTTAAACAACTTGAGCAGTTCAGTGCTTTTTGGATTATTTTTTAAAAATGTTATACCTCAAAACCAAACCCAGATAAATCAAGCTGTTTATTTGAACTTGTTCTTTCCTTTCTTTTTGAAAATGCTTTCTATGTTTTAAGACAAACTTTTGCTTAAACTCAGCTGTTGAAGTCGAAGTCTATTCTGTTCCTAAGCACAAAAATGGACAGCAATGGGAGAGAAGTGGAAAAAATAAAAACCAAAGAGGCAAAAGCTGTTTCTTGGCCTATGGGCAAAGCACACAGGATGTGACCTACCTGCTGGACCTTGTTCCCCTCCTCTGGCTGAGGACAAATCATGGTGCTTGAACACTGGGCCTGTCTGTGAAAGCAACATTCACCAGGAGCACAGAATCACAGAATCATTTGGTCAGAAAAGACCTTTAAGATCACCGAGTCCAACCATAAGCTGCTCTTGGACAGGTTTTATTCTGTGAAACTGATACTGGCTAAATATCATGAATAGAGATGGTTCCCAATTGCCAGAGGTATGTTATAATGGAGTTACAGAAAAGTAAGTGACTTTTGGTGGAAGTAAAGAAAGGCTTTGGGTTGCTTTTCAGTTGTAGTTGCTCTTAGGGCTATTTGCTGCTTGAAAAAGCCGCTATTCAGATTGTTTGTGTAACGCTATTAGAAGCTGGAGAAATGGCTTTTCTAGTGCTGTTGTAGATGTCTGAAGAGCCATCTTAATTTCAAGCAGTAAATAAAGCCAGGTTGCAAACCAAAACATTGCTTATGTTGCATATTGTAAGTACCAGAAGTACCTATGAGTTGAGCTTTTTTCATGGCTCATTGACTGAAGAAATGGTGACAGCAATGGGTAAAGGCTTTGAGTTATGTGGAGGGATCCATATGGAGACACTTGTAATAATAATTATGCCAGTACCTGTAATAGGTAATACCTAATAATACCAGCATCAGCAGTGTTTGTATTGGTTCCAGTCTGTTTTGTGAGCAACTGTTGGTTACAGGGTTTATTTTACTCACTGAAAGCCTGATACATTTCTACCTTTGCCAACAGTTACTGAGAAGTAGTGCTAATGTTTTCCCAACTCTTATTTCTTTGCTCACTTCTTGTTGAAAGGAACAGTAATCATGATTTACATTGCTTCCCAGCTTCATTAGTTTGGCTTGTGGGTGCTCATTGTGTGAAGTTAAATATTTGGCATCAATTGGGATTTATATAATCCTGATGCATTTTCATTATATCACTGTCACTGGCGTGGTAAACATTTCTGCAAGACTATAAGATTCTCGAGCTCTGCACTTGGCCGTGTTTGTGCATGCTGCAGCCACTGAAGCTCTAGGTGATGGCGATCTCAAATGAGGGTCAAAAGGCCTCACAGAAATTTAATACATCGCTTACAATTCATTACATTGCACCTCACACAACCTAATACATCTGCATTTATGCTGTGAATGACACATTTTACAAAATAGTTATTTAAGAGATCTAGAACACTTTATAAATAGTATTTTTGCATATATTTGCATTCAATATGTGTGCTCTCTGGTACAACTGAAATCATGTTACATTTCCTTTAGTTGATGGCAGTGGTTTTATTCCATTGGATCCCCCTCCCATTTTCTCTTGTCAAAAGGCACACTTTATCAGAAAAGGAAGATAAATATAGTGCAGTCTTACAACATTTAAAACCACCTTAGCTTATGTTTGTATTTTCTCAAGTATTTGTTCACGTGCTTAGAAATAATCTTGACCAACCAATTTATTCTGTGTACTTCTAAAGTCGTGTTCTGTCCCCTGCACAGAAACACAGGCAGTAAAAATAAATCTCTAATTCATAATAAGGGATCTTTTTCATTTATTTATTTTCAAACCTAGGAAATTTAGCTTAGCAAAACCACCTTGTCACAGAAAATTTCAGCTGAATTGTATTCTAGTAGTTGTGAAAATACTGCTGGCTATCGTTGGGTAGGTAATTACCAGGAAACTCCCAGGGCGAGTGTCAGGAGGAAGGAGCCAGGCTCTGCTCTGGGATGGCCAATGCCAGGACAAGGGGCAATGGTCCCAAGCTGGAGCACAGGAGGTTCAAGCTGAAGATGAGGCCAAAGTTTGTCAGTGTGAGGGTTCTGGAGCATGGCCCAGGCTGCCCAGAGAGGTTGTGGAGTCTCCTTGTGTGGAGACACCCAAAGCCCTGGCCGTGTTCCTGTGTGACTGCTCTGGTGATCCTGCTGTGGCAGGGGTTGCACTGGGGGAGCTCTCCAGGTCCCTTCATGCTCCTACCATTCTGTGATCCTGTGAAGCTAAGCTAGCACGATCATCCTTTGTTGTACCACCCTGGGGAATAAACTGGATTTTGCCTCTGTTTGGCTGTCCTTTTGCAAAACGGTGACTCCTGGCAGACCGCAGTTTCTGTTAGCGTGTACTCCTCAATCCTGCTCTTAAACCCTCTGATGCTGAGGGGAATCGGCGCACTCGGCCTAGTTTTGGCCTCTGGGAACATGTGGGGAACGTGCCTCCAGAGACCATCGTGTGTTTAGAGGGCACGGTAGACAGGAGCTGGAATGGGAGACTTCCCCAAAGGTCCTGCAGCCTGCTCTGCTCCTGGATGCTGTCGATGAGGGGGCTGGCAGCAGCTCCGATGGTTACCAAGTCCCTTCAGTGGCAGATGATGCGTCCGCAGAGGGAGATCCTGCCGGCGCCAAGTCGCTGTAGGAGAGGTGTGACGGCACGTCGAGGCCTGGCCAGGAGAAGCCAGTTTATCACGGCAGAATTTTTCTGGCTCTGTGGGTGGGTGGCTTCCTGCTGGAGCCTGAAGAGCTGTCAGTGTTGCCTTTTTGTGACAATAGTGTGGGGGAAAGCTATGCAGGAGCAGCCTTGAAGAGCTAAGAAATGTTTTAAAATACTTACTGCTTTTCCTTCATTCCTTGTCGAAAGACCACTGTTTTGCTGTTAACAGAAGTGAGATGGTAATAAACTGCTTTTTGAAAAAGACTACTTGATGGTGTGCTCCAGTGAACTCTTTTTCTGAAGAGCTTGCAGGGAATAGTCCCAGGCACCTTAAAATAGTGGTAACAAACCAGTATTTCTCCAGCTCTGACAAGCGTTCTTTCAAAAGTCCAGCCCCAGATGGTCAAAGGAGTAGCTTAGGAGCGGGGCTAGCTGTTCGGGAGCAGGGCTAGCTGTTTAGGATTAACTGTTTAGGAGCAGGGTTAACTGTCAACCATGAGAAGAATTTTCGCTGGCATCTCATCGTTACATTTTAATGGATAAAATGGCCTCTTGTCTGCTTTGTAAGCAGAAGAATTCCTCTTGAACCACTTCTGTATATGCCATGAAAATATCTTAGTTAATCAAAGAAAATTCAATTGGTGCTTTTGAGTCATAGGCGTTAATAAACAGCGTAACGTGTCTTGCATCAAAAGCCAACAGTTTGATATATAGGGAAATCTGTGTCAGATGCTTCTTGCTGTACATAATGTCTTAGTACGAGGACGTAGAGAACTTTTGCAAGTTGTCATTATGGTCCCATCGTTATTTGCATACTCCAAACCGACCTTATTTGTTGTTACTGAGAAAACTACTGCTGTAAAGAAACTGTAAAAGTTGCAAGATCAAAGGAAGTATTCAGAAGTGTGTAATCTTCTGCAGTTTGTGTATCTTTCTGCAACAGCAAATACCTCCACATCAGGATTATTATAATCCTGGTCCTTGTAGGAATTAATGCTTTAAATTAGACCAGAAATAATTGGAGAATAATTCTGCCTATACTGCTTTGGAGCTCCACTGGGCACTTTTCAGTCTGCCCTGACCAAAACATTTTGCTGGTGACATCAAGGCAGAAAAAAGAAGGGAAGGAAATGAAAAATAAAAGGAAAGATGGTGACATCTAAGTGTTATGCTTCCAGTTGGGGATAGAAATGATTCATCAGGTTTATTTCCTTTTATCTCTGTTGTTTTTGTGATCTGTATCAAGAAAACTTTGGAAATCTTTTCTTTAGAAATAGAACAACAGCAAACATTAAGGGAGGTGGTTAATTTGTAATAACTCCAGGATCTCTGCGGTTGTTTGTTAAGGACAGACAGTTCAGCAGCCTTTCTCTCTTCCTCACAGGCTTTACCTGTAATACTTGTTTACTTTCCTGATAAGTATCTGTCTGCTTAGAAACTCCATGCCAGCGTTCTTGTTGCTAATCAACTGAATGTGCTGCAGAAGCAATGCTTGTTCCCTTCAAAGAGGGGGAATTCTGTTTTTCTCCTTGAACCAGAGGGGTCAAAATCAGCCAATGCACAACTGAAAGCTGTACTGGAGCAGCACTTGTGTATGACAGGTCCTATATTTGTAA
>NW_010210090.1:0-3796 GCF_000695765.1 Mesitornis unicolor
CTCATGGACTGGTTTCTTGGTCACAGCTCATTAACTGGTTTATTGGTCAGAGCTCATGGACTGGTTTCTTGGTCAGTGCTACTGGACTGGTTACTTGGTCAGCTCATGGACTGGTTTCTTGGTCAGCTCATGGACTGGTTTCTTGGTCAGTCCTACTGGACTGGTTTCTCGGTCACAGCTCATGAACTGGTTTCTTGGTGCTCCGTCCATGGGCATCACTGCCAATGAAAGAAGTGCAGATCCACTCAGATGCTGTTCCTCAACCCAGCGCTGTGATCTTCCAAAACTTGTCCTAGATGACGCTTCCATCCCTTCCAACAGCCTGCAGACACCCCCAGCATTACTGCCAAGGGATGGAAGCTCTGATTAGAGGGACACTATTACAGAAAAATGGGCTGCATGGTGTTCTCTTTTCAAGTCACACAATGGGGTGGGTCAAGGGACCTCTGCAACGTGTGTTATACAAATTCTAATAGATAACAGCATGTAATAGCGTGCAAGTGTCACTCAGACTCCCTTGCATGGGGTCATCATTCCCCCACCGCGCGTCACAGCATAGATAACCCATGGAGAAAGCTCAACAGGACTGGGCTTGGGTTCAAGAGCATCCCTGAATCCCCCAGACCTGAGCTTCTCAACTCAAACACCCCACAACGTGGAGCTCAGCGCCAGGGGCTGAGCATGGAGCATTTTCTAAAGGTTGGGTCCTGTTACCAGGGCCCACATCACTCAGGTCCCCGGAAAAATGGCTGAGCCTTCACCTTCATCTGTTCCTAAAGTGCTATGAACATCTACAGCGGTGGAAACAGCGCTGCTTTTGCGCCTCTTTTCGGTGTCACTGAGCCTTACCATCGTGCCAGGTCTAATGCTCCAGCCGCTGTTCTGCATTGTACGTAACATGTGTGTGCAGTAACTTCAGTAAAAGACATCCATCCGCTGTGAAAGCTCGAAAGGCTTGGTGGAGCCGTTTTTTTCTTCTGTTTATATGATGCAGAGATGTTAGTTTGGAGCTGGTTAAAATCCTCAGTATTTGCTATCGATGAATATAAGATTGTGTGGGTTAGGTGTTTACCGGGGCGGTGCGTAGGGGTCTGGTGTGGCTCACCCTCCTGCTGAATAAAAAGGGGTTTCAGAAATACAAAAGGACCGTCTGAACCTCCTGACGCCATGCACCACGTGGCAGTGCCTCCCAGCATCTTCTTGCTCCGCCGAGGGATGGGCCTCGGCCAGGGAAGCAGAAAGGTTTAATCACACAGCCACAGAACGGTTTGGGTTGGAAGGGACCTTAAAGATCATCCAGCCCAACCCCTAACTTTTAGTTTTTGTTTTAATTTAGTAGCTCAGTGTGGAGGTTTCATGCTCCTCCTGGCTTGCTTCCTGCCCTGGACCAAATGACTCAGAAATCCTTCATGCCTTTAAATTGTGGAGCTGTGTTTTCGTCCATCTTAAGCCACGTTTTGGGCAGTCTGGGCCATGGTGGGGAATAGGAAGGAGTGTTCAGTGCTCACCTTGGATGGGTGCAGCAGCAGGAGGTGTTGGGACAGGACCACACACCAGAACTGGGCTGTTTCTGCACATTTCAGACCAGCCCAGGACCGGTGTCTCTTTCATTCTGCTCAACACAAAACCCCACCTGGAACGGAGAGCAAAGAAACATCATAAAAAGTGGAAAGGGAGCAGGGGAGGTTCCCAAGGGGCACGTTCCCAGGCTGCTGTTTGCTTTGTGTCACGTTAATGGTTCTGGGACCTTGCGGAGGGTGAAAAACCATCGCCAGGTCCCCCAGTGCCCTCTGCTTGGCACAGCAGCTCAGCGCGCAGCTCCCCTTTGCATCGAGGCAGCATCTGATGGGAGCGCTCCTTGCCCAAAATATCTAAGGCCCAGGCTGGTCCTTGCAGCCAGCTGTGACCAGAGGAAACAAGAAGGGAACGAAGGCAGATTTGGGCAGAAAAGCCTAGAAAAGAGCTTTGCTGGAGAGGTGCTGCTTCTGCGGGATCCCTGCACGGCGCTGCTCCCATCCTGAAAACTTAATCACAGAATCATTGGGTTGGAAAAGGACCTTTAAGAGCATTGAGTCCAACCATAACCAGTCCTGTGCGAAACTTCCAGGGTTTCTCCCCGTGCTCCTTGGCTACGGGCAGGAAACAGCAACAGCCCAAGGATCTGCTGCCACAGCCAGCAAACGGCTCAGGGAACAGCCAGGGAGCGAACCTGTACGAGGTTTATTAGTGCATTTATCAGCAGATTCATTAGCACAGCTGGAAACCACAGCTGGAGACGTTTGGTGCCTCTCCACCGCCTTCTGTGATCAGCGCTTGCCTCCCAGCCTGTGTAGCCCGAGGGCACCAAGCAGATGCTCAGGATTTGGGAACCTCTACATAAGGTACCGCTTTTTAGGAACATGTGCCGCAAAACCTTTGTGGCTGCCTCTGGGAGTGGGAAACTTAATTGTGGTTTAACATTTGTGAGAGAAAAAAGAGGTACACAAAGCACCTGAAGCTGCTGATTCCTGTTCTGCGCTGCCCATTTTGCACCATGGGATCTCTTACAGCGCTCGGCAGCGGATTTATTTCCTAGGAGGCACAGGGAAAGCAGTGAGAAATGTGTCAGAGGGATGGGAGATGGAGAGGGGAGACAGAGGGAGGGAGAGAGGGGAAAGAGGAAGGGGAAGGGAAAGGGGAAGAGGAGGAGAATGAGGAGAGGAAGGAGAAGGAGAAGGGGAAGGGGAAGAGGAAGGAGAAGGAGAAGGGGAAGGGGAAGAGGAAGGAGAAGGAGAAGGGGAAGGGGAAGAGGAAGGAGAAGGAGAAGGGGAAGGAGAAGGAGAAGGAGGGGAAGGAGAAAGAAGGAGAAGGAGAAGGAGAAGGAGGGGAAGGAGAAAGAAGGAGAAGGAGGGGAAGGAGAAAGAAGGGGAAGGAGAAGGAGAAGGAGAAGGAGAAGGGGAAGGAGGGGAAGGAGGGGAAGGAGAAAGAAGGGGAAGGAGAAGGAGAAGGAGAAGAAGGAGAAAGAAGGAGAAGGAGAAGGAGAAGGAAGAAGGAGAAGGAGAAGGAGAAGGAGGGGAAGGAGAAAGAAGGAGAAGGAGGGGAAGGAGAAAGAAGGGGAAGGAGAAGGAGAAGGAGAAGGAGAAGGGGAAGGAGGGGAAGGAGGGGAAGGAGAAAGAAGGGGAAGGAGAAGGAGAAGGAGAAGGAGAAGGAGAAGGGGAAGGAGGGGAAGGAGGGGAAGGAGAAAGAAGGAGAAGGGGAAGGAGGGGAAGGAGAAAGAAGGAGAAGAAGGAATGGATTAACCAGGATTTAGTGGCATAATGGTGGGATGATGGCTGGATGATGGTGGGATGAGGGTCCAGCCATGTCCTGCTTGTTTTGGTGCTGTCATAGCTCGTATGCCTCAGGTGCCTGCCCAGAGCAACCAACATAGCCAGGACCTGGGCGTATTTATAAAACAGCAGCAGAGCTACAGGCAGGTACAGCTTTTCTGCTTACAATTGGTGATAAAAACTAGGGGAAAAAAAAACCAAAACAACTCAAAAAAACCCACCAGAAACCAACAGACCACACTTGATCAAACCGTCAGTCAAGGCGAAATGTTTGTTTTGCTTCGAAATCGCTCCGAAATTTGGGATGCCTTGTGGCTTTAAGTTTTATTTTTTTCCTTCTGAAGTAGTATTTTGGCTCGAGGTATAATTTCTATGTTTGATTTTTTACCCGGTGAGATGATATGGGAAAACAGCTAAGGGCTTAGATAGATAGATAGGTAGGTAGATAGGTAGATAGAGAGATAGAATTTTCTTTAAAAATACATATA
>NW_010210091.1:0-13033 GCF_000695765.1 Mesitornis unicolor
CAGCTGCCGTGCGGAGGGGCCTGGAGATCTCAGGGCGGCCAGAGCTTCCGCTGGCTCTGACTCTCTGGAGCAAGTGGGAATGCTCTCCCTAACCCTTCTCTGCCCCATCATTTGGCATGCCAGCCCAAAGACCGGGCAGACCTTCCCCCTGGAGGCAGAGCTGCAAGTAAAATTCCTTTTCAGGTGGAAAACCCTTCCCCTTGGGCTGACCCGAGGATCACCAGGAGTTTGTGAGGCCCTTGAATGCTGAACCTCACCTCTTCTACCACCTTGTGTGACCACGGCCTAGCTAATGCCACTTCATTGGACTGAACCAGCTGTCAGCAAGTCCGACAGCCCTAGAAAGTACATTTTGCAGGTTCACCGCTTCCTAGATAACTTTTTCTTGGAAGAACTTCCAGAGATTTCTCTTTTTGCTGATGGGACAACAAAAGAAATGGGAACTATTGAAGCAAAATGGTTTCAAATGGATCTGACAAATTGCAATATAAATTACTTTAATGTCTGTCATCTCATTCTAACAGTATAGTTAAATGATTTTTAAATTTCTTTAAAGTGATCCTGTTCCCAAACTTACTTCCGGTCTCAATATAGCTGTCTGCAAGGCAAGAGGATGTCAAAGCTCCAGGACCTAAACAAAGATACATGTTGGAGGGAGGCATGGGGTAGGAGAGGTGGTTGCATTGTCTCATTGCCATCATGGGAGAGTGCTGTAAAAAGAATGGAAGGGAAATGATGGCTAAACAGAAGAAAGAAAGACAAGAAAGGAACAGAACAAGGAGTGGTTAGAGGACTGGGATGTGGTAATGGTGTACTTGAAGTTGACTGGCCCAGAGCAACTATACCTTTGATGTAAAGGCAATAACGCCACTTACTGAGTGTATTTAGCTTGTTTCATTGAAGATGATGGAGGAAACAATTACAGCTCTTTATTAAGTGAGAACTGAAAGGGCTATGATGTCTGGCTAGAGACAAAACTGACTGCAAATGCATGAGCTGGGGATTGCTTTGAGTGCTATCTGTGAAAATGAGGCAGATAGAGTATGATGGAAAAACAATGAAAAAGTCAAAGAAGCACTTATAATGTGACCCTGATGTAAGCTACAGAAGTACTTCCTACTGCGATCTGGGAGACTGGACTTCATGTTCACTATGTAAAGAGAAATGGTTGAATCGAAGAATCCTCAAGTGTGTTATAGAATGCCTTTCATAATGGAAAAAAAAAAGCCTTCAGGTTCATCTCGAATATTTGCTAAGCATTTAAGCTAAAATCAGTCCAACACTGAGAAATGTGTGCAGGCATGTTATAAATCTCAGAGGGAGTAAGGATGGAAGGAAGCCGATAATGTAAATGAGGATAAAAGTGGTAGGAGTTTGGAAAGCTAGGAGAAAGAAAAAATTTAGAGACACTTGAGAATACAATGAGTTCCTGGAAAACAAATTACAAATACAGGAAAGAGAAGTGTTGACAACCATGGGAAAGGGTTTCTTTATGTGGATGTAATATCTCCATCAACATGTTCAAGAAACTAATGATGGAATCAATCACAAGAAAACATTTGCACTAAAAGGCAATAGGGTACATTTTGTTTTTAAATTAAAAACGGAAACTGAGGAATTTGACAATTTTAATTTCACAGAAAATGCAGAAAAAGTCTGCGTTGTATCTGATATGTTCCAGATTGTTACCACCAAGAGAAAGGGTATGGTGGTGGGTTATCCAGCTCCTTAGACCTTTCTTCATGCAGTCCCGTGCCAGTCCTGGCTCTGCAAGACCCTTGAGGATAACAGGGAAGTCCCCTGAGGGACTGAGGGTTTTAACACTTCCCTGACTTTTCTGAAGTGTTTTAAAATCTACAGAAGAACTACAAGCAATGGAAGAATTAAGCACCAGGAAATATACTGACAAGGTTGTGATGAAGTTGTTTTATTATTATACAAACATCTGATTAAGTGTGATTTGAGTACAGTTGGTCACCACTGTACCTAGCACATGGAAGTAAATTCTTGTTTTCAGTAGTAATACATATATTGTATTTTATTTATAAATAAAAGGTTTTTTTACCTGAGATTACAAGTTTAAGTTGCAAAGAATAATTCTGTATGGATACTGATGCATACAACAAAAAATTAAGCATGTACTGACCAAATGACATGGTAAACACGTGCACGTATGCAAACAAGAAGTTAGCACAGTGATTCTTATTCCTCTTGTAATGTTTGTTAGTATCAAATGACTAGTTTAATATCACAGAGACCTGATAGTGTTGACTGGACATACATTTAAGACAATGTCTAACTTATTTCTGTAGATAACATTAATGCTTTAATACAGTGAGCGTACTGAAATTTATCATCTTGTTCTTTATCAGTATATTAAAAACAATCACACATCTAATTGTGACTCACTTTGATTTAAATGGCCCAGAAGCAGTCAAATTCAAGACAACTATATTATGCAGTCCCATTTATGTAATGAGAACTACTTTTGTGTGTGAGGGTTACTAGGGTCTTATAATGCAACCTTGTTTGGGACTGTTTAAGTAACAGCTGATGCTAAAAGATTTTGTAGTAATTTTTCCAGAATTTTCCAGATATTCCTGAAAGGGCCCAATGCTATCATCAGGATCTCAACTTTTTATACTTTTATGCTGAATGTTGCCTATGCTGTGTTTTTTTCACAGTAGTTAAACTTAGTTCAAGAAGCAAAGATGTCCTTCCCTTCAGTGTTACAGGCCTCAAACTGTGTCCAAAGATCCTGACAGGTTCCTTTTGACTGGTTCTTGGATCACTGTTAAGTAGTGATGAGTCTGAGTCTTTTGTTTCACTGAGATTCAGAGCAGAAATTGTTCAATTTAGTAGATATAGAAAATGATAAAAGAGGAAAAGGAAGAAACCTTCCTTATTTTTTTTTCCTAGAATTTGAGGGCATTTGAAAAACAAATGGAAAACAGCTAATTTTTGAGATTGTTATTTGTACATATTTTATACCAAGAAACTACCTTCTCCTTTTTTCCAGTTCTGAAATCTGTTTTTTTTCTATTACCTTAGGACAAGGAATGAAGTAACTTCTAAGTTTAAGATGGCTGTTAGTCCTTAAGAAGGAACTTTTGCACATAAAAACATCTGATACCTCTATAAAGTTCAAAACCTAACCTATCCAAATGCACTAATTGCATGGAATAATTTCGGTATGCAGTCTTATTTTAAACTGTTATTCTAGCAGCTTTAGTCAGAGCAGTAAGAAGTTAGATCTGACACACACAGCAAAAAATTATGTGGGCCCAATTCTGCCGCTACACACAAGCAAAACTCTCACTGAAATCAAAGCATGACTGGACCCATAAAATTCTCCAGGATTTCTTCTGACACTTTTAAGCCTTTTACGCAAAACTAAGTCATAAAGCCCTTTTACTCCTTCAAAATGTGATCATACAAAATTGGTTACTACCTTTTACATCATAAGCCAAAACATAATGAGAATACCACGTTAGTCCTTCACATTTCAAAGGAGATGCAGAGCGAGCAGAGGACAGTAGCTGGACAGCTGCTAAGCGAGCTGATATTAATGGATGTGATGTCACCACAGCCTAACCAGGAGTCCCTGCCCCTGAGGTCTGAGACCCAGGTTGCAACAGTGGCACTGCTTGGGAAAATGTTTGAACACTTCCTGGTACCCAGAGATTATCCACCACTTCTGCTTGATTCTCAGGCCATAAGAACATATAAGAAATTTGGAATGTTTTTTCCTGGCAGGTCAATAACCTTATTAGCTCCAATTGCATGTGTTCAGAAAAGCTGTGAATAAAATATTGTTTATAAATAACCTCCTTCTCACACACAGAAGTTCCTCTGGAGACGAAACTTATGTGGCAAGTCATGAAAATACGTTACACTTATAAATCATGTTTATTTGATCTTGACATGGAAACAATGATTATTCATGTAATGCAGTGCTTCTTAGATAAGGAGTAAATAACCGATGGCTGCTCTGCAGCAGTAATCATGAGTGTGGTTTTCTTCTGTAAAACTGCACAGACAGGAGATGGTTTTTGTTATAGCTTGAAACAATTGTCATAAAACTGCAGGCGGACAGGGTGGTAAATGACTAGGAGTGACTGACATCACTGAGTTTTTAAAAGACCTAGCCATTTACATGCGATCTCAAAAATTTCAGCAACACACAAGACCACTGTAATCACAGTAAATGTGTACATGGCAATAAGAAAAATTGTCTTTTCAAAGTGCTCTGGCACCATGCACCGGGTAATGTTAAACTTTTTTTCAAGTGCTGCAACATCACACATATAGATTGCATTCACATTGAAGCCAAAGAGCTGAATCTGAAACCAAAAAGCCAACGCTTCAAGGATAATCCTTAAGAAAACAGAGGAAATATAAAAACTGGTGTAGAATGACTTTTGAAGGATATCTTCCTGTTTGATGCTCTTACATGCAGCATAAAGGTGAAAAAAGGCTCCAGGTACCAGTACAATCACCAGCTGTAATGCCCAGAATACCTGAAATGTAGCAGAAGTGCACTTATCAGGTCATTTACAACTGCATTGGGATGGCTAAAATGCACGCATATTGGAACATTTTGCAAGTCTGTTTTCATATATATCAAGTGTATAAACACTTAGATGACAATAAATATAAAAAATAACATATTTTAATTTGAAAAGTTCAGTTGATTTCTGATATCATGAGGGTTGTTGTTATGAAGAATAGAAATCACAACTCCATATTTAGTCACAGATAAAAGGTTATTAAAAAGAAAATATTTATGAAAAAGAAAAGTGGCAATTAAGCTAATCAGTTACTGCTTCTTATATGGAACAATTATGTTTAACTTTTGCAGTTTATTTTCTTAACATTGGATTTCTGCAGTAAAAAAAAGAGAATTACCTGAGGAGTTATAGGCCTGAACTGGTTGTAACAGAAAAGATTAACCTCTCTCTTGTCTGGGTCACAGCTGAAATGCAAGGCCTCGTTTCCATAAACAGCAAAGCCCAAAACACCGAGGAAAAACATGCGGACTGAGCCAAAGAAAAGCGTGTGGAATTGGCCAATTACTGTTGGTGGCCTGAGCTGCAAATCACAGGGTTATTCAACATGAAAACAAAAATGAACAGTGTTATTGTTGGATGCCTAGTTGCTCTTTTTCATTATCCAAAATATTTTATTCTACTTGTTTTAAAAGGACTGAGTTTGCCGATGAAGGCTGCAGTAGCTTCCTAACAAAATAATGGCTTAGAACACTTTATTGTTGCTACTAATTTTACACAAACATTCGCTTGTCCAGCTGCTGTCAGGTACTTTGTTTCACTGCCTTTGTGTGTACCAGAATGTGCCAGACACGGCTGACCGCTACGAGTCCATCGGGTTTGCTGTTGCACTGATTTATTTACCTGATGTCAAGCATGGCAAAGTAAGGATCACCGAGCCATCAGCAAACCGAACCAGATTTATTCGTGCCAATTAAAATTCAGAATCCCTAAAGGGGGCATTTTTAGCACCCAGGCAGGACAGTTACGGTGGGCATCATGTCCCGCTGCTGAGCGGTTCGGGACGGACTTGCTCCACACCGCTGCGCAGGGCTTCGGGCATGGGGCACGCAGCGCCGCTCCCTCCCGGTTTAGGGCCTGACCCTACGATCCCGGCTCCGGCCCCGGCTCCACCTCCGCGTACTCACACATCCCTCCGAGAAGCTCCGCATGTAGTTGGGGGACATGGCTGGGGAAAGCGCCCTGCACAGCCGGCGGCGGCTGCCGGAGCCACCCCTTGCCCCGGCTCGCTCCTCCCTGTGCCCCTGGGCGGGACCAGGCTCTCGGGCAGGGAGCGGCAAAAGCGGGGTCATCCCCGGCCAGCGCCGTCAGCACCGCGCCGCTGCCGGCTGCTCCCTGGTCCCTGTCCCACTGCCCTAGGCCGGCCTTTTGCTTCCACCTGGGGACACCCACAGCACTGACCGGGGACTTCCCCTTGGGAGCACTGACCAGAGGGCTCCCCTGCCCCTGTCTTTCTCCCGCCCCGTCCAGACTCTGGTCCCGGTTCCGAACCCGGCCGGGGGCTACGAAGCAGCTGCCGCCGGCGGGAGGAGCCGGGACCCCGCGAGTCGGGGCACAGGGGCTGCCTCCTGGGCTGCCAACAAGTTCAGTTTACACCTTCGATAGTTTAATAACTTACTTTTAATTAAGTCAAATAAAAAGTGTGACTGCAACCGAACTTGGAAGCTGTAGATTCAAGATTCTGAATTCTAAGAAATAACAGCAATTGAATTAAAACAAATAATCTTAACCATTACAATACAGCTACAAGTAGCTTAATGGCAATTATTGCTATTAATAATTTGCCAGCATACTCCATATGCACAGATGAAAGACATCCAGAAGAACTATGGATGCGAGTTCGTGCATGTGCCAGACGCTCTTACTGTAAGTGGCTGCAGGAAAGGACCTCAACACTTAGTTCAACTGAGTGGAAGCTTTGTGAGGAGGTGGAGAGAGGAAGAACGGAGGTGGGAAACCAGAGGAGAGGAAAAGGTAGCTCCTTATGCAGTCATTGGTGCACAGCAGCTTTTTCAGTGTTCCAAAAAGCATGCACAGGAGTGTGAAATTCAGCCACAACATCCAAAAAGGGGCATTTACTCTTTTGCCTCTAAACTCATGAGAGACTCTCCCTTGTACTTGGTTGCAGGGTGACTTCAAGCTGATGTAACGAAAAGCATTGCCCTCTCTGTTGTGTATGCTCACAGGCATGGAAACATAGGCCGGAGGAGGGAGGAGATGGGAATCTGGCTTCATTTTGTGTGTGGGTTTGTCTGCTGTGGCTCTAAAAGAAACCACAGTGACTATGTTAATGGCATAGTTGCAGTAACTGTTGTAAGACAGCGGAGCAGCCTTTGTATGGGAAACCTGCCCTGCATCTGCTGAAGTAGCTAGATTACAAAGAAGGGGAAAAGCACTTCCAATAAATGTGTGTTATTTACTACAGCTCCCTTTCCAGGCAGTTAATGAAATGTCTATTTATCTCCTGGAGGCCAGTAAAAGGTGTTCTATTAGCAGCACTGAGACTGCATTTCTAAACTTTTTAAAGTGCAATCTGCTGCTCCACTGCATAGAGAGAATGCTGAATTTAGTATATATTGAATGAACTAAAAGCAGTAATATCTCACAGTGTTATGTGATCTGCAATAAAATACTGTGGTTCTCAGGATGTGTGGCTAGCCTTCCCCAAAATGCAATAATTGTGATTATAGTGAATTGTTTTTCTTCTGCTTATAATACATATGAAGCTTAATTATAATCCAAGAGCAATTTTTAATGTTTCCACCATACTTTAAAATTACTAAATTAGATCAACATGCTGGACAGATGTTTAATATAAGTAATATTTTAATAATTTAATTATTTTTAATGTGAATTGCTGTTGAAAACCTACCATTGAGTATACTTCAAAGAATACTCTATTGGTATTTCTTATGGTACCTTTAAGCAGAAATGATTAAAAAAGCAATAATGTGAAAACCAAGAAACTCCTAGTTTCTCAGCTGAGATAGATCTTTCAATGCTTTTAATTATGCCTGATATAGTAGTGATTATTTTCACATTCATCAATGAATATGAACCCACAATAATAATAAAGTTTCATCAAGAAGGATTTCATTTTGTTATAGATAGAAGCACATTTTCATTAAGTTTCACATTAAGAAAACATTTTAGGTAAAAAGATGCACTACACAAATGCTTCTTTGTATCTTTTTATTGTTAGGTAAGGATAACATAATTACTTACCTGATTGGTTGTCTAATCTAAGACAATCAAATCACTCTCTGTATGACCTCAGCAACATTATGGAAACTTGAATTTCTGTTCTGTGATAAAAATGCTATAAGAAAAGTTAGCTGGCAATGCTCTGCTTTAGTTCTAGGAACACATAAGGAATACAGCAGTGTTGAAATAAAGAATGAATCCTAGAGAGGTTGTCAAATAAACCCAATACAAACCCCTTGGGTGTCTGTGCTCAGGCCCCACTGAATGCACCCAGACCTCACTGAATGTGATGAATGGGCCCACAATAAAATTTTGAAGTGGCTCAGTACGTGTCATGTGAGCTGAAGCACGGAAAGCCCATTATCTCTGCACATGGAAGAGCTAATAGCAGTGTTTTTTCTTTTGCCACGTATGTTCAATAATGTGCTTCATAACACCACATTAAGATCATGACTTGAGATAGGAGTAGAGTAAGCAGGCATTGTGCAGTTCCTTTTGAATGCAGCCTGCTAAGGCAACTCAAGCCATTCCTTGGGACTTATTGACAGAAAATCTTTATTTATTTTGAATCTGCAGGAGCAGCTGTCTGTTGACTGTCTATCATGCACAAATCGGATGGAAGATATTGATATCACACTTGTTTGTAAGTGAGTCCTCAGCCTGGCTTGCAACTCAGCAGTGTGCTCTTTAACCTTTTAAGGAATTGAGGTCCTACTGACTAATCACAGTTAAACACATGGAAACTAAATGCATACATAAAGCTGGACTTGTGCTTAGAGGGATGAACCATGTGTTTAACATTTAAGCACCCAGTTCATTGCTTTATTAGTATGGTTAATTGTAGTGGCATCTATTATCCTTCTGCCATGAAAAAATGGCGCCATGAAAAAACGGCACCATGAAAATGTCACATAATGAAATGGCATGAAAAATGAATTGGGATCATTAAGATAAGTTTTTGTCTGCCAAAAGAGAGCTTGCATGCCTAACTCTTGGAGAACAGCCTTTTCTGCCAAATTTCCGGCACTTTTGCCTAGTGCTAAAAGCACCTGAATTTCCATGTTCATTTGCAGAGTTGAAACTTAGGCCCAGTGGAGGCTCTACTAGCTGCAGACTGGTGCCTTCACTGCATTTCAAACCTAAGATGGAGGTTGCCTCACCTTCAGCTAGGACAGGAGGCTTAGGATGCGGGTGGCTTCCTTAGGTCCTCCTGACTGCCTGCTGGTTTATGTTTAACATGAAGAGTAGTGGGCAGAATGCAAAGTCTGGGAATTGAGGAGGACAGATTGAATAGAGTCTGGGTTTATTACACAAGGGTGTGGGCTCAGCCATGGTCCTCAGTCTGAGGAGATATGTGTCACACATAAAGCTTCTTAATAACTTTTTTTAAAAATCAATACAAAGTCTGTATAATAAAAAAAAATAAAAATAAGAAATAGGCATGATGAATCACTCTAGCTTCCTTTTCTACAGTCACCATGTCCAGTCATACAGACTTAGAGAGGAATTTCCATATTGGTGTCTGTTGTGGCTTTGCCAGGCCTGGAAGGCCAAAAAGTGCCACTTGCAGCCAGTACTCCAAGGACATAGTACTGCCATCAGCACAGTTCAGCTCTGGCTGCTTAGAACTTATCCCTGAGCAGTCATAGCTGAACTCAGCATTTATCTTTTGAACATATCTAGATTGCTACCTTATGTAATTTGTGACATTCTCTACACAAATCCACAACAATTCTTCTTTTTAGAGTAATTTTCATATCCATTTCTCCCAGGGCATGCACTGGCATTGCCTATAAGATGATTAACTTTCAGTGCTAATTTACTAGTTAACTTTCAGTGCTATTTTACAAGTAAAAGAGTTGTAGAGATTTGATGCTGAGATGTATAACCGTAGAGTTTGAGGTCTGGCCTTAGACATGTGGCCTTAGAAGCTGAATATTTATCCTCCTTGGAGGCTTCACAATGTGGAGTATTTCATACCCATGTAGAGAGCCCTTGTCTCCATCCTCTCCTTTCTCCAACTCTGCCTTCTCTTCCCAGCTGCTTTCTGAGCCCTTTTCCAGCTACCCACTTAGTAGCAACAGCAGACTCTGTTATCTATTCTGAAACCTGGCGACAGGACAAGTGATCTGCTGCTGTATCCTCTTGTCCTTTAAATAGAGCCTCTGACTCATGAACCTGAAAGGTAGTGAAAGCCTCTGTCAAAAGAAAACCCACCAAATTAAGAAAGCCTGTATTCAAGTAACAAGAAAGACATGACTTACTTAATGTTATTGTATACTTGTCTGGGAGAAATCACTCTCTGCTAATACATGTCCACTTTTTCCAGCTGTATCAGCCAGTATAATGCATGATACTACAAAAAAATATGTAAGGTTTGGTTCCTAATGCTCAGTGTTTAAAAAAAAATAGTTATTTGTTCCTTGTTTGTTGCCTTGTTTCTTTTCAATGAGTTACTGATGACCAGGCCTTCAAACATGATCACTTCCAGGGCTGTATTTGAACACATTTAGTTTGCAAGCATGCATATTTAATTAAAGGCTACTTACCACACATGGTTTTGGTGGGAAATATGCTTGGCTCTTCATGGGACTACATGAAGTTTGTTGTGATGTGCAAATCTGGAATTAGCCCTGGAATCACCAAGTGCCTTGAGCTGCACGGTCATGTTAAAGCCTTTTCCCTGTTAGATGCAGTTCTCGGTAGAGGGCGGTTGTGAGATGTGTGTGTCGTTCCTCATTTCTACATGGACTGGTATTGCACCCCTAACTTTGGGAATTACTGATGAAGCAGATTTTCTTCCCACGTTTCCAGGTTGTTGCAGTCCCTGACCTGTGGTGTTGCATTTCCAGATAGGGTCTATCTGCACTGGCTGATTTCAGCCTATGCACTTCCACTAAGTTTCTTTGCCACTAAGGAGACTTACTTGTGGCACACTCTGTCTCCTTTGCTCTTGTGCCAAATACTGTGTCACAGCTGCACAATGAGATTATCTCTAGACTATAACCTGAAATAACATCCAAAGAGTCGGATGGATTCTTTTGTTTGAAAAGGGAGTGATGAACAGTTTGTATGTGGGGATCTGAATTCCGGCTGGTTTATGTCAGGGTCTGTGGAGCTTCTCTCTCTGTCCTTTTTGCCTCTGCAGGAAATTTTATTCATCCTCTTTGAGTATACTCCATTGTCTTTACACAGACATCTGTTGAATGATGTTAGAAACATAATCTAACTTTCTGTTTCCTTTGATCTGGAGTCACAGTCTCCAGAACTTATTTCTGAAAATACAAAGTAGATAAAATGTAATGACAAAAATCAGGAACATAAATTCCCACTGAATGTGTTCCTAATTCCTCAACCTTAGGAACTGTATCCTCTGGACTAAAGGACAGGTAAAAATTATTATTATAGGCCAGCAGTAGGAGTGGTGGTGGTGTGCCACAAAAAGTAAGTGATCTCACCTTTCTCCACACCAATTACAAGAATTTTATGCCAATAGAAGCTTTCAAAATGTTCTGTTGATCTTCATGCAAACATACTCAGCTTCTTGATGCCTCAGGTAAATCAATATTAAAGACATACTGACTTTAAACTACTTTCCCAATGGGAATCATATTGATTGTTCACATATAAACCCATTTCAAGTAAATTAGTGAAAGGACCATACCCTGAGGTCACACTGCTAAAGGCACATATTGGATCCAACCGAAAACCAAGAAGACTGAGTACTGATGGTCTTAGAAAAATTTGTGTACACTGAGCAAAGTATCCACACTGACAGTAAGGCTGCCTCGGAGGGAGCGTAGTTGAACTCAACACCATATGGAGGAAACTTGATTAGTAACAAGAATCACTGTGACAGTTCCCGTCAGCTGCCTCATGGTAAAGGTGAAGTCTCTAGCCTGGTCATTCCTGAGGACTAGCATTGTCTTGGTTTTCTAATAAACTATTCAGAATTATATGTATCAGTAATTTACACAACTGTAACACATTTCTAAATACAGGGAGTAACAAAGATAGATAAAAATGGATACAGAGGGCTATAACTTTTAAGAAGCAATACTACTTTTTGTTTGATTACCTTTGTAAAAGGTTATTTAAGATAAATTGCTGATGTCTTTCAAATTTAACTCCAGCATGTCATGAACAGGCTGTATATTACTGCACACATGGCACGCTGCTTCTGGTATTTCAGTGGTCAAACTATTTCTCCCATTTCAGCAAGTCCACTGTGCTTTCATTTGCTTTCTCCATACACCTGTCATAAACCTATAGAGCTTCAAGAAAGCGGTTTTAATTATAGAAACAAACAAGTTCACTGAAAGCTTAGACATCCTCTTTGAGAAAAGGAAGGGAGGAATCAGTCTGTAGTGAATGTTACAGATAAATGCTGTTATTCCTCTGTCTTCGCTCCTTATCTTGAAAATTTCAGTCCAGTAGATCTGAATCTCTTTCAGCATATTTGCACTGAATTCTACGTTCATGGCTCCCGCTGGAAACAGATGGATCTGTTTGGAAAGTCTATTCATGTGCAGACACTAGGAAGTAAAAGATATTACCTCACTGAAAAGCAAGAAACAGTAGGGACAAATGCTATACTTTGAAGACACAAACAACATTTATTCTCCACTGTGTTATACCATTTGTATAGTAAGTCATGGATAAAACACACAACACGGATAAAACATATCCCCATTTCCATAGTTGAAACTAATGTGAAATGCAACTTCGCAAATCAAACCCTGAAACTTTAAAGGCAGCTGATGGCTTTGAGTAGAATTTTTCAGAAGCCACAGCTGGATGACAAGAATAAAATCTCTTCGTCTCCAAGTCCCTTACTCCCCATCACCCTGCATTTCAAAGCGCCATGGTTTCACCTGGTTAAGATGCTGGACAATGGAGGAGATCCAGCCTTCTGTCCGACGTGGCGGACAGCTCTTCTGTCTGCCAAGCAGCACCTCTCGGGGGCGGGGGGCTGCTTGCGGAGGGCAGCAGCAATGGGAGCGGCCCCCTCGCTCCCCTATCTCCCCCTCCGGCCCTCCCCGCCGCGCTCAGCTCCTGGAACCCTCAGGACGGCGGCGGCTCCTCGCTCCGAATCTCCCTCACGCAAGATCCGCCTCGGCGTCCCGCGGCTGGGGCACAAGCGTTTGCAGAAGATAGGCGGGGCCGCTCCTCCCAGCGCCAGGTATAAACCAGGGCAGCGGAGTAAGGAGCGGGTTTGGATTTGCGCCTCGCACTCGGCTTCGGCTCCGAAGCGAGCAGCA
>NW_010210092.1:0-802 GCF_000695765.1 Mesitornis unicolor
GGGGTGCTTTGGGGGTGTTTTTTCATTTTTGGGGGTGTTTTTTCATGATTTGGGGTGTTTTTTTCATGTTTCAGGGTGGTTTTTTGTGTTCCAGGAAGCGCTTTGGGCTGTTTTTATGGTGTTTTGGGCCATTTTTTCACGTTTTAGGGGTGGTTTGGGGCGTTTTGGGGTGTTTTCTCACGTTTTGGAGGTGTTTGGGGGCGTTCTTATGGTGTTTTGGGGGGCTTTTTAATGTTTGGGGGTGCCTTGGGGGGTTTCTATGGTGTTTTGGGGTGTTTCTTCACATTTCAGGGGTGTTTTTTCCTGTTTTGGGGTGTTTTTTTCGTGTTTCAGGGGACTTCTGGGGTGTTTTATTGCATTCCAGGGGGTGTTTTGGGCTGTTTTTATGGTGTTCTGGGGTGGTTTTTTTTTAAACGTTTCAGAGACGTTTTGGGAGGAATTTTATGGTGTCTTGGGGCATTTTTTCACATTTTGGGGGGGGTTTATGGTGTTTTAGGGTGTTTTTTCACATTTTGGGGGGTGTTTTGGGGCATTTTTCTGGCATTTTGGGTGGTTTTTCATGTTTGGGGAGGTTTAGGGTGGTTTTTATGGTGTTTTGGGGTGTTTCTTCACGTTTCAGGGGCGTTTGGGGGGGATTTTACGGTGTTTGAGGGTGTTTTGGGACATTTTTATGGTGTTTTGGGTGGTTTTTTTCATGTTTGGGGGGTTTGGGGAGGGGTTTATGGTGTTTTGGGGTGGTTTTTATAGCGTTTCGTGGTGTTTTTTCATGTTTCAGAGTGTTTTTACGGTGTTTGGGGTGTTT
>NW_010210093.1:0-889 GCF_000695765.1 Mesitornis unicolor
GTGATGGGAGGGGGTGGCGTGTGCGGGGCGGGATTTGGTGTGCACATGTGTATCATCAGTACTTCCCAACCTCCCCATGAGGAGTGGAGGTTATGGTCGTGTCATCAAATGTTTTTACTTATCCATCCACCTCAGGGGGAAGATTCCTTACACTCTTCCTCTGCTTCCACGTGGTGTCCCTCCCACAGGAGGCAGGCCTTAGCAAACTTTTATGATGTGAGTCCTTCCTGCAGGCTGCAGTTCTTCACGAACTGCTCTAGTGTGGGTCTGTGGGAACAGACTGCTCCAGTGTTGGTTTCCCCTGTGGCCTTCTTTGGGCACAGTCACCTGCTCTGGTGTGGTATCCTTCACAGGCTGCAAGTGAATCTCTGCTCCACTGTTGCCCTCCATGGGATGCAGGTGTGTCACCCTGTCATCTCATCATGGGCGAGTATCTGCTCAGGCACACCACCTTTCTTCACTAACCTTGGTGTCTGCATAGTTCCTTTCACATCCCACTCCTTTCTCCTCTGCAGGTTCTGCAGCATGTTGGTTGTTGTTTTTCTTTTTACTCCTCCTAAGTATGTTATCATGGAGGTGCTCCCACTGTCACTGATTGGCTCAGCCTTGGCCAGAGATGGGTCAAACTTCCCCAGGCTGGGAAAGCTCCTAGAAGCTTCTTACAGGAGCCACTGTTGTAGACCCTCCCCTGCTACCAAAGCCCTGCCACACAAACCCAACACATGCTGATAAAGATTGTGGTACATTTGAAGGTATAGGGAAGCTAAATGGAAGGTTTACTGCAATAAAAAGCAGCACATCTGCAAGAATTGTGACAGTAGAGTAGGATTAACAAATCACAACTCTTGAGGGATAAGGACCTGACAAGGCTAATTTTCTTTACAAGTCT
>NW_010210094.1:0-67578 GCF_000695765.1 Mesitornis unicolor
TCATCCAGATCATTGATAAAGATGTTAAAGTTTATAATTGATAAAGATGCTGAGTTTAGCTGTGAGGTGAAAATTAAAACAATATTTAAGTATTAGTTGCTAGTGTTCTTTTGTCTTGGAATCCAATGGTGGGTTCACACCTCACATGTCTTATTTTCTGGGCCACTCACTAGCTTCATTGCCCTTCTCTGGACATGCTCCAGTGCCTCAATATCCTTCCTGTAGTAAGAGATCCAAATCTGAACACAGAATCTGAGGTGCAGCCTCACCAATGCCAAGTACAGGGGCACAATCACTTCCCTGCTTCTGCTTGCTATGCTATTCCTGATACAAGCAATGATGCTGTTGCCTTCTTGACCACCTAAGCACACTGCTGGCTCATGTTGAGTTGACTGTTAACAGTAGCCCCAGATCCCTTTACCAAGCAGCTTTTCAGCCACTCATCCCCAAGCCTGTAGCATTGCATGGGGGTCTTGTGACCCAAATAATGATGTTTCTATCATTTAAGCAAAGCTACAAGAAAAAATATCCCACTTACCATTCGATTAACTCTTTGACTGCGCATTGCTTCTTTTAATGAAGTAAGGCTTTAAGCTGCTCAGGCTTGTTTTGATCTTTAAATAAAGCTGTAGACTTAGCGATAGAAACTTTTTCTCATTTTCAGCTTGTGTGCAAGATCAAAAGGGGTGTTACAGTTTCTTGCTTAAACTCATTTTCTTTGCCCCTTTTCTTCCTCTTTGTTTTCAGTCACAAGGGACAAATTGTTCATGACATGCTTTTCCAGAAAATATCTGAGTTACTTATAGACTAATGTGCTTATTTGTTTCCTGGTCTCTTAAGTTTTTAATATGTTTCCTGAGTATAAGCAGTTGAATTGTCTCGTGTAACTCAGTTTTGAAATATATAACTAAAACCAGATCTTTCCAGACCTTTTATACAAAGTCGTTTTCATTTTAAGAGCATAAATAATCTTTTCCTCGCTGTTAAAAATGAAAAGTTGTTTAAAGTTCTTTACCTTTTTATGACCTGAAATGAATGCTTCAATGCTATAAGGCATCATTTGGGAATTTGTGGAAGAATGTTACAAGGGTTGAGATGTAGGCTGTTCAAAGTTGGTTACTAAAAAGGCTGCCTTCATGTCTTGATCCTCCCATATAGCATGAACCATATGAAAACATCAGGAATAATGAAGCCAAATGATGGTCTTAAGGTGCAGGAGAATCTTGGTAGTACTTCATCTGAGTTTCTAACTCAAGAGTGTTGAATTAGAGTATTTTACTTCCTGTAATAACAGCTTGTTATGTAGTGCAAAAATGTTGAGTTTAGTTGTGAGGTGAAAATTAAAACACTGTTTAAGTAGTAGTTGCTAGTGTTCTTTTGTCTTTGAATCCGAAGGTGGGTTCACAGCTCCTATAGAACTGTTGTTAGCTCTGTTTCTATTCTCCAAACCCCCTGATCTCCCCCACTCCTGGTTTTACAAATAGGACACATTAGAAAATTGTGAAAAAAATAATTTTTGCTGAGTATGTAACAATTCGTTTATACCTGAACCAAAGATTTTTACATATAGGTTTAGTAACAATGAGGTTTTGTCTCCCAGTGTGACTGAAAAGGGTTAAATAAGCAGCTGGCACTGCTGTTTATGGGCAGTTTGGGTTCAGTTCTCAGTTGTGCTACAGTCTTCTTGAACCTTCAGTGGTTACTGCTACCCTACCTTTAGTGGGTATCAGGAGAAATACAAGTTTGGATACTGTTTAAAATGCAAGTAAATAGATTTTTGACTCTCAGTCCAAAAGCAACATAAAAATAACTTTGCTAAAATCCCATGTTTCTTCATAAAACTTAAGTGCAAAAATGGTGGGTTTTCCCCCCTGTGCTTTCAAATTGACAAAATATCTCCAGTTCTAAGTCCTCTGAGAAGCCTCTGTGGTTTTATTCCTGCTCCCCTTGGAATTTGAAGTTTGTTTAGTGGGAAAAATTAGCATTATATAAACATTACTAAAAGACAAGTGTTTTCTGAGCATGACCTCAGTCATGTCTGACTTCCACAAATTGCTCAGAGGCTATTAATTTAAATTAAAATTATTTTATTGGTAGTGCTCAAGAAGTAAGAAAATTCATCTCCAGACTCTTGGCTGTGTAAGTGCTCCAGGCCTAGCAGGAGCAAAAAGAAATGCTGATATTATAATCACTCAGGTCAGCATATTTAAGTAAGATACCAGTTTAATATAGTTACTCCACAGTTCAGTATTTCAGTTTTTTTCAGTATTTCAGTTTCTATTTGATATTTAAAACATCAACGTGAATAAGACTTGAAAATGCTGGTTAATTTAGGGATCTTTAGTATTTCTGTTATTGCATCTTATTTCAAATAGACATACCATTAAACATTACTATTTTGATATTGGTGAAGAATGCAGAATACTTGCTTTTCACTGATTCTCCTTCTGATTTGTGAGTTTGTAGAGTCACACTGAGCCATATCTCAAGTCTTTTTCTATCTGTTTCCCTATCTAATATAAAATGGGAACAAAGATAACTCTTCTTAAGACATGGAGATTTGTGGGTCAGGAGTTCTAATATCCAGATGTAAAGTGAAGAACTACTTGCTGCATGGGAACAAAGAAATAGATAATTCAAAACAAAGTCAATTCCTTGGTAACATATTATAGGCATTTAATTAAGGGAACTTTGTCCAGGATTTATGTAGACTTCTTAGACTAGTCTGCTAGGGAGGACTCCCCTGTTCTCCTTGTATATTGAACCTGGATGCATTTTGTTTTTATCTGAAATTTCAGCAATGGTATATTACTGTTGCTAACAGTAACCTAATTTATTGTCTTACTTCTACAGTACACACACCCAAAGCAATGTGACCTTAAAGCCATGTGCAGGAATGGTTGAACTTCAAGATGAGCATTGTCAGACACCTCAGCAATCCTTACTGTGTCATATATCTCTTCAGAGTCTGTGTGCTGCATATGTTTCAGACCAGGTGCTTTTATGATGCTAATCCTTGGAGACCAGGTAGAAACAGATTTGTGAGTTTGGGAAACCTAATCTTACTGTATTGATAGCATAACACTGATTTTTTTTTTTCAGCAGTGTTTGGGAATTTCTAGACTAACGAAATGTTATAGTTACATCTGTCCCAGCAAGGGAAGAGAGTATTGCTGTCAAAACTTGTAAGAAAAATACTGCTTGGAATATCACAAGCACAGTAGATCATGTACAAAACAAGTCACTTTACCCCAAAATGGAGCTTTTGAATTACACCCTTATTTTGCTGTGCTGAGTAGCAAAATGCAGTGTCTGTCACATTTTCAGCAGTGCTGTGTGAAGTGACTCATGTAAGAACTACACCGTTCAATCTCAGAAAAATCTATAGCATGAGTCAGTCAATGTCATAGGAAGAACTTTTTAAACTGGATTTGCATTTACTACTGTTCTGAAGAAACAGTCTATTTTTATTGCAAAGAGACTGGCTCCAGTATGCTTATAATCTGTTCAGACAGGCTTTTTGAGAAGTCAGTTGCTAGTCACTTTACAATGTTTATTTCAAGAATTTTAGTAGCTTTTATCCAATAAAGTAACTATGAATTATTTCTGCCTGCTTGTCAGCAGAGACAAGTTGCACAGTACTAATAAATAACTTTTTGGCCGGTAACACTGCGACATATTTATGCTGGAAGCAGAAATGTAGTCACAGTCACAGTAGACAGAGCCACCATATTGTTAGTCCAGACACTAATAAAATTAGTGGCAGAATAGGTTCCAGGATCGGGCTGGGCACTTTCTATGTTTAATGTGCTGACTTCCATTATTCTTGACCTAGATTTACATTAAACATATATAAATATCTTGTAGACATACCTCGTGCAGAATTGTATTTTCATACCTTACTATAAACATCTTTATAAACCTGAACTTTCAAATCTGTTTGCACATGAAAACCTTTATTCAGGCTTTAGTCAGGTGCTGTGAAGGCCACAGCTGTGTACTGCCTGCCTTCTGCAAAGGGATTACTGGTGTCTTTGTTATTTTCTGTCCTAACATCAGCTCTCTTCAGGTATACATTAAATACAAGCTGTTTATTGTTATAACACTATTACATGTTGTCTGCTAAGCATTTGTGTGACAGCATAACACAACATCAACAACTCTTCCTTATCAATGACTTTCTTTTTATAAACCATTAAGTCTTTTACAAGTAGAGAAGCTAGATCACCTGTCTTTAAAATATATCCTTAATATCTTCTCCCTTAAGGCTTAGGATAGTTAGTCTCATCTGTTACACCTGGTGAGTAATAGGTAAGAAAAAATGGGAGGTTGGGCAGAAAATGAGTTCCCTAATCTGTCATGATGACTCAGTAAGACTGAGTCATCGTGTGTGCGTGGAGCTATGCAGGATCATCTGCTGATGGATGGCATACTTGAGGGAAATGACTGAATGATTTTCAGGGAATTTATTACTCCTTGTTCATGAGCCAGCAGACCCTAAGCTCTTGCAGGGTTTGTCATAGGGTTTCTGGTAGTGGATTAAAAGTGTGCTTTTGCAGGTGAATCTCTGTGGATTATCTGTGGTCAGCTGCTAGGCACCTACCCAGCCACTCGTTTACTCCCCACCTCAACAGTAACGGGGGGGGAAGAGCATGAAAAACCTCCTGGGTCAAGATAAAACTTCTCCCCCTGCACTTCTCACACTTTTCCCTCTTGTTTCTCGTTGCTGTGTGGTATTTTGCCCTTAAATCTTTTTAAGCAGATGTGCTGCGAAGGTGGCTGAGGGGCTGGTCAGTGCCCTGTGGTGAAGCAGCTGGAACTGGCCTCTCACCAGAGAGGCAATGCAGCCCCTCTGGCCTCTGAGGTACCTCACAGGATGCTATTTTGTGAGCCTGCTCTTAATCGTTGTTGAAGAATATGGAAAAATTGCTTGTTTTAAAGAAACTTGGAGTGGATGAAAGAGCCAAGGAAGACCACTAGAGATGTTAGCAAAGCTTAATCCTGGAGGTAAAAAAAGATACTGCTTTTGGTGAGTGCTTCAGGAGATCAATGAGCCAAAAGGGCTGACTTCAAAAAACCAGGCAGCTGGGACAAGTAAAAATCCCAACCTTTATTGGATGTGGATGGTGTAGTGGTGTGGTTGCTGATGGCTGTGTCTAGGCCAGGTATGACAGGGTGCTATGCTCCTCTAAGACGCAGATTGCTGGGGCCTACCTGTGTAGAAACAAGGGTTTGACAGTGTGCTTAAAGACTAAGTAGTTTCCTGAAATGGGCATTTGCTAGGAAGGCTGAGATGGCTTCCCAGTATCTTTGAGAAAGAGAATGGCTCAAGACCTGCTCCTTGGCTGGAGTTCAGATAGGGATACTACCCAGTCGCACCCATAAAAGCCTTCTTAAGTGTGGTCTGAGGATACAAGTGTGTACATGATACAGACAGAGAATCAACCCGCAACACATCTTATCACACGAGTGTTACAGTCTATGAGGTGACTCCATAAAGTGAGTTTTTCTGTATTTACTTTGCACCAACACGATGCCTGCTAACAGGGGGGTGTGTGGCCTGGCTGTCTGTTTGTGCTAGCCTTTTTCACTTTTTTTGCTTTCCATTGCTTTGCTATTAGGTAAGCAAGCAAATATTTCTGTAACTAAAAAAGGTAGGACAAATTCTTCACTTGGTTTTACGTGCCTTAACCCTGGTCCCCTGTTTTAATTCTTTGTTGGGGTCAGGCAACAGAGGTGAAAAAAGGAAAACTAGATTTTTTAATTTGTACTTGAGTTCTTTTTGGGTATTAAAATCATGATCCTACAAAGTGTCTCCTGAAACTGTCTGTCCCTGTATCACTTAAGTGTCATGAAGTTCTGTGATCATCATTGCACTGACTTCTATGCATTGTGTTTGGCCCAGATATCTTTGCTGAATCAGGTCTTGAACTGTCTTGTAATGATGCTTAACTCGTAAACATGAATTTGTCCATAAATTATGCTTTTTTAGTATTATACACAGACACTGAAGTGTTTGGTCTGGCCACTCAAATGTGTTAATGTTCCGTAGCGGGGAACATTTCTAATTGAAAATAGCTCTCAGCTGAAATATGATTAACCAGGCAGTATCTAAGACAGTTGGAGATGTCCCTGCACTCTCTTAATTTTGAATTTAAACTGTTTTGTATGTGTTTGTAGAATACAATACAAAATGCCGAGAAAGTGGAATACTTAAACACTGCATTGAATAATCCAGTTGTCTTTTTCTTATTATATGGTGCAAGCCTTGCCAAACAGAGTATTCATCTCCAAAGCAAAGCAGCAAAGAAATTAGTTTAGATTTTTAATAATGGAAATTGCTGAGTAAAATCCTCCTTTGAGTACTGAAATAGTGTCAAATAAGAAAAGCTGTATGCACTTGATGTCTTTGTGAACGTAAAATATCTTCAAGGATTTCTTTATATCAGTATTCAACAGAATAATGGCATTCTGAGAGGACTGTGAGTGCACATGCATCCAGTTTTTAGGTGTTAAGAAGATCCATTGTATCTGTTTAATCAAAATGGCTGCTAAATGAAAAATCTTGTTCCTAAAACTGCATGCAAAACAGCAGATGTCACTCCAGTCTTTCTCTATGTGGGTAAAAGAAGAATTTTCTCCTGTACAAGAATATCTTATGTGTGACATTATCACTGATGTTTCATATAGTGTATGTTAAGAAATAGATACAATACATTACAGAATTTCTGAAGGTAACAATTTATTGCTGTTTTACCTACTAAAGAAACACTCTGTTTCTGGATTGTCTCTGGATCTGTACATGTTGGCATGGGGTAGAACCAATTTATGAAGAGATGTAGGCAATGAGTAGCAGCACATACCTTTCTCTAATGCATTGCTTATGTTTAAGACAGTGGGGTTATTTATTAATTGAGAAAAATATACAGTTGCATGGCTGAATTGTTCTAAGCAATTGCTTTAAGATTACATTATGGTTCTTTCAGGATAAAGCAAACACTTTAAGCAAACTACATCAAATAGTTTGAATGAACAATTCATTTCAGTGTTCATAGCTTGATCATAATTGCTAAATTAATAATAATTTGTATATATAGGAGCCCAGAATTAAGGTCTTCAGTTTCTTGAAGGAGTGCTGATTTAAGTATGCACATCTTGTATGACTTTATATGTCACAGGTCAAAAGATTATTTCTGTACAAGGGGGAAGGAAAGGACTCCCTGACTAGGGAATTAGATTGATATTTTCAGGTAATAAAAACATCAAAGAGTTTGTGTGGCATGTACACTGTGGTCTTTACTGTTCAGTTAGTGGAAAAAAATACCTGAACAAAAAATCAGTGCATTGCATATATAAGCTTGAACTTTATTTGGAAAAGATGGGCTAACTATGTCCAATATGCTTGCCTGTTGAGTTCAGTAATGTTTAAACAAGAATTACACAAAATTAATAGGCAGATATAATCTTTATAGCTGTCACAGTTATGAAAAACATGTTGGTCTTACCCCAGAGATCTGGCTATCCACAAAAGTCCAACTGAACATCATGTTTATCTTTGTCACAGCTAAGTCATTTAGATGTGAACTTTTTGTCATAAGGAGACATCCGGAAACCGAAACTCTGTGCAGAATTCTTGGGGGCAGGTTGATAATAAATCAAGTTTATGTCTCTACAGAAAGTTCTTTGTGTGATTAATTTGAAGACAGTTGTAGGTCTGTGTGGTTCTGGTTATCATCAGAGTATGGCAGGCTGTGCTTTGTGTGTAGACCTTGATGGGGAACCAGGAGGTTTTCTGAAGAGTGAGTGTATTCCAAAGAGATTTTCAGATTCAACCAGATGGTGGATGCAGGAACAGAGCTTGCGTGAACACTTACTGCATTCCTCTGGCCTTAAACAATGTGCCAGGAGGATATGGTCATAGTGCTGTGCACTCAGCTTAGCTTGCAAGAGCTGGAGATGCAAAGATTCTGGCCTTTTGGAGAAATAGCATGTTTATTTTTCTTTTGATTCTGATGTGTGTTAAGCTTTTTTTTTTGCTTTCCTTTTTTAATGGTGGGATTACAGTGACTTGTATGGTAAGCAAAACTCTGAATCTGATTTTATTCAAATTTTTTTAAAAACAAATATTCAAAATCTGGGCCAGTCAAGGAGACTTTTTTCTGATCTTTGTCCTGGGAGTGTGAAAAGTCTGTCATTTCCCCACCACCATGTGGTCTGTTCCGTGACTCTGAGTACAGAAGGCACAAAACCAGGTATAGACCAAAAAAGATGGTCTGTGTCCTCAAAAGCTATGACTGGAGATGAGACAAAGTAAGCACACTCTCAGATGACATATGATGATCTTTATTCTCTACAGTGGCCTTTAAGTGCTGAGGAAAGAACAGCAAGAACTCTCCTTGACTGTTCTTAGTTTCTAGCAATCAGCAATTTAAGTACTTTCTTGGTCAGGCTGCATCTGAATTGTCAGTTTTAATAGATACTCTTTCTCACTTATGCCTAAACGTATGTTTCTTTAGGTATGTTCATATTTGGAGCAACAATAAAATTTGACTCAAAAGCAAGTAAGTGCTCAGTTGCAACTTCAGATTGTTGAAGGAGTATGTCTAGGGCTGAGCTTTGCTCGGGCTAGTTCTGACTAGCATCAGTACCAGACAGCTGTGGTGAAAATACTGAAATGGCAGGATAAGTTACAGAAATGTTTGTATGGACTGTCACGAGGACCCTGGACCATGCTTTGGAGAGAGATTTTCAGGCTCTGCTCTTGGTCATAATAATCATGAGATCATGGAGGTCACTTTTATCTGCTTTGGGGACAGAGCAGGAGAACTGAGCTTAAGATCCAAACAGCCTTAATTGTGTCTGACGGCAGGGAAAGAAGTCTGAAAGATGTGCATATCCTATTCTTGAATTCTGTCGTTGTCCCTGTTCTTCTGCCCATCCATACTGAATGCCATATCTTCTGTAGCTCACAGAATCAGATTATAACAGTCATTACACTGAATACAAAATTTACAGGTGAAATTGCCTAGGGAACTTATTGCGTAGTAAAAGTACTCCAGACTGCTTAGCTATTCTGTAATAGTAAGTGTTCAAGATGGTTTAGGTTTCTGGTGCCTAAATGGTCACATTGCTCTGTAAACCTTTGTGCAAAGTTGTTGTAAGCATGCAAAACACAGCTTCAAAAATACACCTGCAAAGCACAGTGTAGGCTGGACAAACCACCCATGATGGAGTCCTGTCCTCTGTGGCAGGAGCAGCCTTAAATTATTCATAATTCAAGTGCTAGTAGTAAGAGACCACAAAGTGAATTTAACAGATCTTTGAAAGTGTGTTGGGGAACTTTGAACTTGTTTCTTGTTGTAATAATAAATACAGTAAAATAAGCCCGATTTGGTTTGGATTTGGTTTGGGTTGAGTTTTTTTGTTTTGGTTTTTTAAATGGGGATAAAGGAAGTTAGGAGAGACCCCCTTGAATGTAGTCAATATTCCACTGATTAGGACATTCACCTGAGAATCCAGTTAAAATCTTTGTGCTGTGTGACAGCATCCCACAGTCCATGGGAGTCCCCTAACTAATAGGCTGAGTCTTCTGAGAGGAAAAAACACAAGTGTTTTCTGATTTTATTTTTAAAAAGGCAAACAAAAACTTTGTTCTTGAGTCAGAACTGTCTGTATAAAATAAAGGGCAGAGTATATAAATAAAGGGCAGAGTCAGGCTCACTTTGTTAGATAATCCTTCAGCTTCCAGATGGATTAGAAAAGGAGGCCTGATTGATGATGCTGTAGGTCACACCCTAGGTGAGAAAAGGTGGTATTTGATCTCTTGTCTCATGAGTCCTAAACTCATGTCTTGTCTACAGAGGGACTAAGATTTTCTGCTTTACATCCACATCCTTATAAATTAAAGAGTGTTTGTTTGATCTGGACATTTGGGATTTTCCAGCTCTATACGTATCAATTCATTTATACCTGTGTGTGAAGTTAATACTGAAGTTCAAGTTGCATTAAAGTTTGAAACCTTTGAGATGCCCTTGATATCAAGGATGAGAAACTCCATTCTTCTAGAAGTATCTTTTTGGCAAACTGTTGAACTAGGGAAGCAAGCATGAGAGAGGAAATCTGTGCTTTTTGCTGAATTTTTGCCTGAAGTAACTATGCAAATCAAAGAAAAGATCTGCTGCTCTGCTTTTGCTGCTTTTCTTCCCTCTGCTGTTTGTATACTTTAACACTTTTGTCAGCTGCAGATGGGCAATAAGTGAAGGACAGAGAAAGTGACAGGTGTCCAGTCCTTCCAAACCCAATCACATTTTAGTAAAATAAAAAAAATAAAAAAAATGGTTGCTATGATAAGAATAAGTCATCAATTACTCTGGCTTACTGCAATGCTGCAACTGCAGTCACAGGCTGCTGTGGTAAGGCAAGCACCGTAAGGTCCAAATCCTTTGGTTTAATTTGCGCAGAATGCTTGTAAAATTTTGAATGGTGATAAAGTTGGGTTGCATTTTAAATTTCTCTTAGTATTGGATATACCTATTTCCAGAGCAGCTCAGGCCTAAGCAGTATTTTTCTCCCACCCCCAATACACCAATGAAACACTGCAGAACTGCTTATGGTGGTTCCCAAAACTGGCAAGTGAAGTATGCAAGACTCATGGTGAATCTTTTAATGACCAAGCTGTTGAACTTGTTGAATTGATTCTCTAATATTTTGATTATGGCTGGTGGGTGGGAATAGCAAGACCAAAGAGGTCAAAACCTCTGGAAGGCTGGCCTTTCCTGCTGTGCTTATTGCTGAAATCCAGCAGTTTAACCCGCTGGCTTTTAATGCAAATTTGATGTTTGACACTAAAACAATATTGCTCTATAAATTGAAGATTTCAGTAGCTAATCTGTAGATATTTCAGTTCATTGTATAGTAGGTGTGGGTTAACCAGCTGAAGATGCTAACCTTAGCCACTGTGCCATGTTTGCTCATTGAACAGGTATCTTTAAGCCATTGCCTATGCCAGCAGTCAGTCTATCCTTCGTCTTCTTCATTATCTCCTTTGGAACTGCTTGAAAGAGTCCAGCACAGGGCCACAAAGATGATTGAGGGAGTGGAGCTTCTCCCTTATGAGGAGCGGCTGAGGGAGCTGGGTCTCTTTAGTTTGGAGAAGAGGAGGCTGAGGGGTGACCTCATTAATGTTTATAAATTTGTAAAGGGTGAGTGCGGTGAGCTGAAAACAAGAAACTGACTCAGCAGATGAATGCCAAGTGAAGTTTTTATTTTCTACCTCAGCTTTTATAGCTACAGAGAAGGACCCAACTATGCAGCCAATCAGGATGTTTACATACAACAGCACTTTCCCAACCATCATTCCTATACCTTATGGCCAGGTGTTTCAAGACCGAGATACCCTGTCACACACCACACATAGCATTCAACCAGTGTTCTGGTCGAGATAACCCAGGCACACAGTGCTTTGTATAGTTTCGAACTCCTACTTTTAGGCTGGCCTAAGGTCCTGTTATACTCAACAACACCACAGTTCAATCTTCAAAGATTGCCTTTGTATAAATCCCAGCTGCTGTTTGTGTTCTCTTAATAATGTTCTCATGGGAATCCCAGCTTCTGCAGCGCCTTGACTTGCAGCCTGTTGATGCTTCTCCGCAGGCAAGCGTCAGGAGGAGGGAGCCAGGCTCTTCTCTCTGATAGCCAGTGACAGGATAAGGGGCAATGGGAGCAAGCTGGAGCATAGGAGGTTCCATGTGAACATGAGGAAAAACCTTTTTACTGTGAGGGTGACAGAGCACTGGAACAGGCTGCCCAGAGAGGTTGTGGAGTCTCCTTCTCTGGAAACATTCAAAGCCCGCCTGGACTCGTTCCTGTGTCTAGGTGATCCTGCTCTGGTAGGGGGGTTGGACTGGATGATCTTACGAGGTCCCTTCCAATTCCTGATATTCTGTGAATAAGCGGTGGTTTGGGTTCTCTGGTGTTTTGGGGAGGTTTTTTGCTTGTTTGGTTTTGGTTTGGTTTGGTTTTTTTCCAGTGAAATGGATTAAGTTAGAGAAGAAGAGCCAGCACACTGAAAGTGACATTAGGGCCAAGAATTGTTCTTGGAAGAGGAGGCCAAAGCACACATCAATAGGAGACAGTGTAAAGTCAGTTTTAAGCTAACAATAATGGTTCTCTGTAATGATCTGCATTCAGCCATTAGTTATCTGTGTGGTACACAGTGCTCTAACGAAGAGCTAGCCTGGGTAAACAAAGGAGCTAAAGATGGAGGGTTTTTTGCTTTGAGATGTGTTTATTTGGATCTATATTTATAACTTTATTTTCTTTAACTTTATTTTCTTTAATAAATACCTCAGTTTAGGAGGTACTGCTATGCCATATGGTTCAACAAATCTAGTGTCAAACAAGTCCTGATGGCTGAAAAGTATTTTATGAAATTTCTAGTCTTTAAGTGGCTAAAAGCAAAATATGAAGTCATGCACAGTGTATCCAGATGCTACTTTTCTTCTGAGATCTATCAAAACACCCCATGCTTTTTCTGTGGTTTTAAAAGCAGAAAAGCTAGCGGTCCAGGTTGGTTTGAATTTTCCACAGATGCAAATAGCTCTTTCCATAATGACAGTGTGGTATGAATTCCATGTTTCATTTTTTTTTCTGTAAGGTCAAGCTAGTTTGAGATGACAGTTGCTATTTCTTTCACTCTGTTTTATATATAAAATGAGTATCTCATGAGTTCAACTTATTTTTAAATGCGGTATATAAAGCATCTTCTGCCAAAAGTATCAGTTTTCACTCCATATCTAGCCATGACTGTATCTGAGGATTTCTGGTTTTAAGACAAAATTTTAAACTTACTCCTCTTATAAAGGAGTCCTGGATTATGTATGAAAATGCTCTGATCTAATTATTTTATTTTCTAATGTATTTGCTAGGTTCACCTATTGTTCTGTCCTAATTTTGATGGCAGATGGAGAGTGTGGGGAGTGACTTTCTTTATATTAGTGGGAGTGATCTCCAGCAGCAAAAATCCAGGATTTTGGTTTGTGGACATGAAGAAATTGAGACCTTTTTTTTCTTTAATTCTTGCCTGTTGGTACTGATTTAAACTGCACAGCCAGGAGTGTCAGGACAGTCAGAAGATTTAGTCACATGAGTGTTAACTGATGGTGTCACATGAAGGATCATCTTCTTGGCGCAGTGCCATATAACATGCAGCATCTCACTACATGGCATTGCCATGGCTCAAGCAAATCCCTTCCATGCAACCCATTGTTTGTTCTGTTTAAAATGGATGTCTCCATACTAGAAGTCTGGAGTAATTTCAATAGGTACCTGTTACTGTGGTTCAACACTTAAATTTGCATATTATTACAAAGGAAGTAGCTAATCATGAGCTATAACTTAAGACATCTCACACTGAGTCATCTTGATCTCCTGTATTTCGCAGGTAAAGTGACTGTGACGTTTATAGTCACCTGCCATAGTCAAAGGGACCTGTTCTTCAAAAGGTGCCACGCATTATCTTTTTAAAAGAAATGGCAAAGTTGAGATTTTTGCACTGGTCACTTCCAAACTGTTTTATAGCAAAAATCACTAGTCATCTCTGACGATCGTCATGCTGTGGTAGGTTTGTGATTTTCTAACTGCTTCACGCCTACTCACAGCTCCCTGTTGCTGTGACTCAACAGCAGGAGTGATTCTGCACTTCTGTGGCTGGCCTAGAGCTCTGCTAGTCATTGTGTTTTTGTCAATACACGTCTAGGCAATCTTCTTGGTTCTGATGTATTTTGGTGATGTGAGCTTTGAGTACGGTAAGCTAGTAAAGCTCTGCATGGGCTAGTGGTTGTCCTGAGCTTAATACAGACAGGAAGATGTTGGCTGTGAAGTGGTTACTGGACTTCCTATGTACTCCCAGCCTCTTTGCTTGCTGACAGGCTGTCCCTGCTGATCGTTCTCAGTCCTCTTACAGCTGGCAGTACCAGACCACAGATAGTTTCCTCTGGAAAAATAAGCACTCTTACTCTCGATTTTCTGGCATGTTTTCTCTGTGTGCATTTCTCCTTTGTCAGTGGTCCCAGGATGTCTTCTCACTGTAGCTGATCCAGTGCTTGGATGTCTTCTGTAGCAGTGTTTTGTTTCAATAGAATTTCTTTTTTAAAAGAAAAAAGAGGTGTCTTTACATTTTATCTGGATATCTCATTCCACCTGCTTGGTTAATTGGCTATAGAAACCTTACAGTAAGAATTGACAGAGGTAAACTATTCAGCCAGCTTTCAGAATTTAACACTATAGTGTTAGACTAAATTATAGTCTAATCTGCTTGCTGAAAGAAAGCATTCCAGGGAATAAAATGTATTTTTGTTACTGAAGTGTTCTTGTAATGAAAATATTGAAGCTTTGCACAAAGAGGAAAAGAAAAAGTAAAACAAAATACCAAAGTCCTTGTTGTGATCATTGTTATAATTGTTTTAGTAGCACAGAGCAAATTAATGTTTAACTTGAGAGGAAATACAGATAAGATTAAAGTAACCATTAACTAGTTTCACCGCAGAAACTTGATTGAATCCATTTGAGACATTGCTTTGTGATATCTTCCTTTTCAGAGTGTGCTTTAGGTTAAAATACAATGAAAAATTACTTGATCACCCAAGGTTATGATGAAAACAGGGTTAGTGCAAGGTTTTTGAGGAAAAGAACTGGTGCTCTGTAATGTGAGTGTTTAGACTCTTAAAATGGTCTCACTAAACTGAAGTTACTCAGTAAGAGTGAGTATTAAGTGGCTGCCTTAAGTTATTACATAGCAATTACAAGCATTTTAAAAAAAAGATATTTCATAGGTGTATTTGAAGTCAATGGAAAGTCTTGGTATAATTCTGTTTAAAAGTCAAGTTAGAAACTTGAGAAGAACAGAATTGTACAGGAACAGAAGGAATAGTCAGAGATTGCAAGACACCGAAGGGTCTTAATTTTGCCACTCACAGGATTCCTTAGTGCACTTGGTCCAGTAGTTGATCAAGAGATTTCTAGGCTTAGCCAGCCACACCAAGGATGGTTTTGTTCACTGGAGACAATTTACCAAAATAATTTGTGCCACAGTCTATGCTGTTAACTTCTATTGTGTTCTTCCATCTCAAAACAGCAAATAAGAAGAGTAAGCACTCTTACAGGAATTATCTATTCAGACTACTGTGCACAAAGACCCAAAAATTCTTTGACTCGCATCCCCAGGAACACAAACTCATGGGCAATCGCAGAAGAAATTACCAGGATGTCTGGCGCATTGATTTTTTGTAGAAATGGCTGTTTTCTTCAGTCTTTATTTCTTACAGTTGGTTTTGTGGTTGCTTCTGCTTTCTATACAGATTGAACTAAGCTTTTCAAGTAAAATTTTCCAAAATATGCCTCTTTGTCAGTGACCCTATGAATTTAGACACACATTTTAAAATGCTAGTTTCTTCTCTAAAGTGACTAAGGTGTTTTGTCTATATTTTAGGACTTCAGTAGTTCCTATCTTGAATCCAATCTTAGCAGAGTCGGTCATTTCTATTAGCTCTATAGCTGCTGTGAGGTTTTTAATTATTTCTTTTTCTACCCTTTGCACCTTCTGACTTCGCCATGCCAGCTTGAGCAATTGGACAAAACGCATTTCTTCTTTCCTGTGGGCAACGAGTGCAATTCTTCCTGGAAGTGTGAACCGTAGGAAGCCTAAGGAACAGCCTGTTCTCCTCTGCTGTAGCCTTACATAAGCAGTGGGCTTCTGAGACCTCTGCCATTTCTGCAGTGAGATGACCAGCCAAAAGCAGTAACTGGGAAGTGCACAGGGTTAGAAGAGGGACCCTGCTGTTTTGGAAGGGATGAAAAATGCCTTTGTTATCATGATGCTTCAGACAAGATCTCTTTTTTTGCTTGTCAAGGTCTCATCAAATAATAAGCATGTGTTAATTTATTTGGCAGTTAAAGTAGATTCTTTCACTTTTTCTTCTGGATATGAGGAGATTAAAAACAGAAGAATGACAAAAGAAAACATCCAGATCTCAGTAGCTATTCACTGTCAATCCTTGCTGCTTTTCCATATCATCTGTGTGGAAAGGGTAGAAAGCAAAACACAAGACAGGTAATCAAATCGGCACTGGTTTTTTTTGTTTTGGTTTGGGTTTTTTGTTTTTGTTTTGTTGTTTGCTTTTTTGCTTGTTTTGTTGTTGTTAGTTTTTGTGGGTTTTTTTCTTTTTTTTTTTAAGGGAGCAGTTTCTAGTTGTTGAAGGCATAAATGGGTCATGTAGTTCCTGCATCTTAAAAATAAAATCATTGGCAGGCTTCTCTGCCTGCAACATAGTGCGCTGAATTTCAATGAAAATCACCCAAATGTACAGAGCTCATAGACAGCTCAGAATGCTGCAGTATAAAATGCTGCAGCATACATTTCTAGGCAACTTCCATGCCATTTTGATTTGCTTGTTCATAAATCTTTTCTCAATCAAAGTAGTATTATTTTTTTTCAGGCGAATATCTAGATTCTGAATTGAGCAGCATTAATAATATTCTGTTTCCTCTTCCATACTCATACAGGGGATGACTGTTACTTTGAAAATATAAAATACATTCTTCTGAAAACAGTAAATTTAAAATGCAAAAACCAAATCCAAAATCTGTGGTTTTGGAGAAGTGGAAAAATTATTTGTAACATCTTATTTTAACAGATATGAAGAACTTTTTTTGCTCAGATGGTTGAGGTTTCTCTTTCCAAAAAAATTATTTTTTTAGTACTTCACACATGCCAAAACTATCACAGCTGCGAGACAACAATATAGGATTGTTGGATTATTGCTGTTTAACCAGCCTCCTGGGTGGTTAACAACTTCTGTGTCGATGCTGGCATTGTTCCCCATGCTAGTTGGCCATTAGTTCCTTTCAGTGAAATTACACTTCTGTCATACTACTGTGCCAGGTAATGTGTATAAACATACTGCAAAGCATACGTGTTCAAGTCTAAATCATCAGCTGGGATGGGATGAAATCTCTAGAGCCTTTCTTGGATTCACCTCATTATCTCCCATTGGCTTAAAGTGCAGACTGAACAAAGCAAGCACCAAGTCTTTATTTCTGTGTCCTCTCACCAACCTTAGATATTTTGGCTGTTCTTAATCCTGATCTTACCTAAATGACTAGCCTTAGTAGTAAATTGTATCATGTGAAGAAACAGAAGAATCATGTGTGCATATGGCTGGCAGTGAAGCCTCAGTCTGCGAATCTCTAGTGGCTGAACATAAGTGCCGAAAGAGCAGGAAAAGGTTTGAGTCCAATGTGATCTGCAAGTGAATTTCCTATTGGAGAGTGTGCATTCTCCTTTCCACAGGGAGAATCCTTTCTCTAGAAGGGCCAGACCATTTTAGTACATTCCCCTAAAGCTCTGCTACTTATGTCTGGCAAACAGACAGCAGGTTCTCACTTTTCCCACTGCTGGATGCTCTAGGAGCATCACAGAAGATATGGAGATGGGTGTCTTGTCTTCTCTCCTTCAACAACACATTATGCAAGAGTGATATTAATATATTTTTATTCTGCATCTCTACCTAAACCCAGACAGTGGCAGACCTAAAGCATAAACTTTAGAGGAACTGGTGACTCTGGTTTGGCAAGATCCATGGATATCTCGGTAGCGATCAGCAACTGGGGAGCTTCCTGTGACAGATCTGTGTATCAAAACTGTCAGTAGAAGGAAAGGGCTCTTCTCTGAATGAAGACTTAAATCACATGGTTTTACCTTTGCTGACTGTACAGAGTATCTGTCTGCCTGTGACATTTTATTTGGTCACCATAGACAAATTATTCCTTGTGTATTTTTACCTCAGCACTTACTCATGTGAATTTTGCCTGTGGTAAGCAATGTCTGATATCACTGGACTGTGGGTTTATATTCTCCAAATATTAACATTTCCATGTGTAATATCTAAAGGGGATGTTGACCACATTTCAATTTAAATTAATCTCATTTATGTTTGTTTTTAAAACATCTGTCCTGTGGTGGTTAATTTTCCTGTATTTATTCTTGCTGGCTGATGCTGTGCTGGTTGTTTAATTGGCAGTTGGGTTCATTTAGGTTGATAGAAGACCTAATTCTGAAGGGAAGCATGTTATCAAAATGCATAGACTAATCTTATTAGGTGAAAGTATTTTTGTTTAAATGGAAAATTATTAGACTGTATCTTCAGTATCTCTTTAAGAGTGGCTATAGCTGATTGCTGTTCTTGGAGGCTCATGTGGTGTTTCCTAAGTCATGTAATGGTGAACAGAGAGGCAAAGGAAAATGGTTTCCCCTAATCATAAGTGGTGAACTCTGTCTTGCTTCCCATGCTGAAATTGCTGTATTGCTTTGTTTTCAAATATCATTGGAATAAGCGATATGATAGAGTACATGTTGGGAAGTGTATTAAATCCTTTTTATGTTTGTTTGGTTGAGTTTTTTATCCTCTCTCTAACTGAATCCACTCTGTTTTATTCCTAGCTATGCCTGCAGCTGAAGTCATGTGGTCATACATCTGCCTTACACCAACAGGTCCATTTTACATAATTCATTATGTGCAACCGCAATGTCAGCTGCTAATCCGGGCTAATCCAGCACTTTCCTGAAGAGCTGCATTAACAAATCTTGCTTCAGCATTTTCAGCTCAGCCTTTAATGACTAGTGGTCCACTGTGCTCGGAAGTCAAACCAGGGTGTGCAGAACCACCAGTCTCAGTTCATCCCTGATGACTGCAGCCCTCGAGGGCAAGACAGCAGCAGAAAGCCACGGGGTGCACTGCTGGGCTTGCTTCTCAGCCCTCTGTCTGCAGAGGCTGCCGCAACATGAGTAGGCATGGTGCCTGGAAGAGCAAGCACTGAAGGCAAAGAGCTGATGCGCCAAGACAGGCAGAGCCCCGAGTCTGCATCAGTGACTTCTCAAACAAATCCTGACGAGCACATCTTTAGGGGAGTGCAGATTGTTGTGTGTGGTGTGTCTTTGTATCCCTGCATGGCCGCATCCAGTGCCGATCCAGAGATCCTATTTGCTTCCCTGAGAGTGAGTGGAGGGTTTCACAATAAATTCTGCAAATTGGAAGACTATAGTTTGAGAGGTGCTGGGGGGGGTGAGGGGTGAAGGTTGAGGAGATTTTTGTTTGCTTGTTTTGTAGTTTTTTGTTGGTTGTTTTTTTGTGTTTTGGCTTTTTTTTTTAATACCTGTGCTATCAGGAGATGCCTCCAGGCATTTGGGGAAAGGAAGGTCTCCAGAACAGCAATGAACATCTGAACATATGCTCCCTGAGTGGAGCCAGCAAGAGCTAAGTGCTCGGGCTGTACTGCCACAGAAATTGTTGAATTTCAGGCTGCTGCTGCTTCAGAGGCCCTTCTTTCACTATTATGGGTCTTAGTATCTCTTTGTTGAAATGACTTATGACTTAAAACTCTTTGCTTTCTTAATTTACCTTCAAGTCCTTATTTCTAACTGAATTTTTCTACTTACCTGATAGAAACTACTTTCCTGCCCCAACTTTTCTGGTATAGGCTCAGTCCATCTTGGCCCTGCCTGAAAAGAAAAATGGACCTGTTTACTTTTAATTTCTTCTTTTCTTTTCTTTTTTTTTTCTTTTTATTTTTTTGGCAAATGTAAATGTTTAGGTCTGATTTTTGTCCTGAGACTGCTCTGATAGAGATGATGGCACAACTTTGTGTTTCCAGAGTCAAGAGAGCACAGTCTAGCATGAAGCCATGCCACAAACATGGATGTGCAGAAGCAATCACTGCCCTACATGATCTGCTGTCATGAGCAACTCCAGACCACATTTGGTGCATTTTTTTGAATAGCATTTGGCCCAGAGCCACGGGGATCTCCCGAAGGTGTCACTTGTCCAGGCACCTAAGTCCCTTGGAGCAAAATTAGATGGAATATCCTTAAGTGTTTTCTCAGTGTTGCTGTTAGCTATCTTTACATCCATATGGTTGTGATATGCTATAGCACGTGGGGGTCAACATCAGAAGCCCATCAACAGCCAAAGAGTGTGTGCTCAGTTTAACACTTAGCACTGTTCGCACAGCCATGCTAATTTTAGTGTGATTGCTTCGGACTGGGGGAGGAAATGTTCTGTTCTCTTCTGAAGAATTTGTTCACAAAACAGCAACAACAGACAACCCAAACCACAAGCTGTGGAAGCATAACTTCATCTTCTCAGCTTTCTCCACGCTGTGCTGGGCAGAAGAGCAGCTAACGCATTTGCAGATGCAAAAATACACTTCTGGGACTTCTCCCTGTGGGAAACTATTGCTACACAGAGGAATGATTTAAATAGCTGTAGTTTGTCTTGACAGCATATTTTCTTTGTTCTCAGAGCTGCAAAATAACCTTTTTGTCAAAGTTACTCTCAGCTGTGAAAATCAGATGCTGCAGTGTATGCTTTTGCAGGTGTTGGGCATTTCTTGAAAGACTGAGAGATGGTTGAAAAATGATAGACACTTGGAAAAAATTTATTTTCTTGTCAAAAACCCCAAAATTTTAATTTAAAAGGAAAAAAAGAAGTGCAGTTCACCTAGAAACCAAAATAAAATTTACAGGGTAGGGTGGAAACCCTCAACAGTATTTGATCCAGAAATGCTGCTGGTTTGTTCCATGGAAGTTGCTGTCCAGGTGTTTTGGGGTTTTATTGTGTTTTGGTTTATTGTGCTTTGGTGGTTGTGGGGGTTTTTTTGGGGAGATGGGTTGGGGTTTTTTTGTTTTTATTCCTTTCCCACCAAGGATAATCTTCCTTGTCCCACAGTTACTTGTTACTTGTTCCTGTTAGTTACAATTACTTACTCAACACTGCATTACCTGTCAACACTGAAATTCAGCTCAGACAAAAGAACAAGAACCAGTGGGGGTACTTTTAAGTTTTGAAGTCACTAGAGTTTGGTTTATGCTTGCCTGAACAAAGTATTGGGGTTTGGTTTTGTTTGTTTATTTTAATAGAACATTGAAAATTCTTTGTGGGGAAACACTTCTTGCAAGAAAAACAATTTGATCAAAAGACTTCATTTCTTTAGTGTAAAAATAGATTTAATGTGGCTAGTCATTCAAGTAAGTAGAAAGAAATGTTATAGAAACTGCACCCGGGGGGGAGAGATATCTGCAAGGATACTCTGTAGGAGATGGGCCAAAAACTATACCAAACCCAAGAGGTTTGGTCTTTTTGTGTTGTCTCTAAAGTGTTCAATTCAGACTGAAGTTCTACCAGCCAAACCTCGGTGAAAAGATTGACAGCTTATTTAGAGAGCTGTCCCTTCCTCACCTTGCTTCCTGCCTTTTTTGTTTTTCTTGCCTCAGTTATTAACATTTTCTATGTTTGTGCAACTCGCTGGCAAAAACTGTCCTTGTGTATGACATAGCCATTTACTTGTTAATTTCCATCATATTTAATTCTTGTAACTTCCACAACACATTCAGTTTGGGTGCTTTGTGAATCACTAACTTCATAAAAAGCTGATTCTATCATAATGTTGTAAAATACGTAAAGTGGATTCTTAACCCTGGAGTGTTTTCACAGGACAGCGGCAGTTGTTCAGAGTATTTTTGTTTGAGGAGATGTATACATTACAGAGCTGTTTTGGACCTGCACTTTCTTTGCTTTTCAGATTATTTTTGCAGTTGCTTGTGCCACTTCATTGACTGAAGTCACATGTCCTAGTTCCCACTTAAATAAAATAGGATTGACAAATCCAATTTCAAGCTTAATATTGTACTAGTTAGTTTGCCATGCTGGCTTGGGACTAAATACTAGCAGTCACTGTGAGGAGACTTGGGAAATAAAGGAGAAAAAATGTTCTGCTTGGCACTCTGTCATGGCTTCATAAAAACCATAAAATCTCTAATCCTGTTGCCCTCATCTTACACCTTCTCTGCGTTCAAAAGATTTTCTCTATTTCAGAGGATTTGGAGATACAATTTTGAAATTATGTTAATGTGTTTCCTACCCCTCATGGTATTCAGAGTTTCAGGAGTTTGTCTTAGGCAAGACATACTGAATTTATAATTTCCAGGCAGCACAGAACAGGGGCTAGCAAGAGGTAGAGTACAGCTTCAAAATTTCTGTGGTGGCTGCAACTCCACTCATAATTTCTCAGGTTTACCTTAGTATTTTGTTGGAATGGAACTCTAAATGACCAATAACATGCTTAGTTATTTGGAACAGTTAAATAAGAGGTGAAAAATCAAATCTGCTACATAGCAATCACATTTTTAATATTACTCTAATTACTTTATTTCTCTTTCAACAATGAGCTCAATTCTCAACAGCCATTCTCACTTTTAAAACTCTGCAGAAACAAACTCTATGTGTTGGACTGTGAATAGCAGGCGGCTTTTGATTAGCATAGGATGCCTCGCATCATTGCCGTCTCTAGATAGCCATGAAAAAAAAAGAATTGTGTTCACTCTGACTTCTACATTGTCAACACGTTTGCCAGCCAGACTCAACTAAGATGAGCAGTTATCAGTAGAGATGACTGAAAGAAGATAGCCCTGTGCCACTTCAGTTTCTTCCTCCAACATGGATGTTGGCTTTTAAGCAAACTTCCTACATACGGTTCCTTCTTTTATAACTACACCTTTGCCTGTCTTGCCTGCTTGGGCTGTAGGTTTGTCTGGGCAGCAACGGGCTGTGCGTGCCTGTACCAAAAGGATGCTGGCCTCAAGAAGAGCCTTCAGGTGCTGCTGTGACATCCTGCTGGCACCTAATGTATAACAAGTCAGACCCTTTCCTGCAATAAACTGCTACTGACTTAAGTTGAACTATGGTTTTTTTACTTCTCCTGATTGGCTTTAAACAGAAATATTTTAAAGGGAATTATAAGCAAATATTTTGAATAAGCTACCAAAATGCTTTGGTAGAATTTTCCCCCTTTCCCAGATTACTTTTTTTGGTTTAACTTCTACTGTCAAGCATTATCAGGACTATACTAGAGTGATTTCATATTACAGTAATATACAGTCTATGGGTTTCTAACTTAGTATTGACTGAGCCCCTGATCTTACTCAAGTCTTTGCTCACTCAAGTAACTGTCCATGTTTACAGTGGTGTCTCCTATCAAGTGCTTACTGTCTACTTGCTCTCTGTGTCTTTAAAGGAGGTCACTGCAGAGCAGAATGCTATTGCAGGCCTGTGGCTTGAGTCTCCACTGTGTCCTCACATTCACTGCAGCAGCTCTGCTTCCCACATATGTTTTACTGCGTCCGTTTGCAGCTTTGATTTCTTGTTCTCTACAACCTCCTCTGGCCTCAACCCTTTCCCCTTCTCCAGCCGTTTGACTTACCAGTGCTTCTGGTGTGTGTTTAGGGGTTTAAGACCTAATTATAATTTGGGCTGAGGGCAATTAGGCTTTCTCTCTTTTTCAGCTCAAGGTCCAGCAAGAGTCAGTGAATATGGGTTGACTTCTGAGAGTAAGGCTGTAAGGATCGCCTGAAAGAAGCAGCAGTTCATTAAATTTTATGTTTCTAGTTAGTTTCTCCTCCTATTCTAATTTAGTCCAAGAAACAGAAATGTTCAGTGGAGATTGAAAGTATGTTCTATGATAAAGCCTTAAGGCTGAACATCAGAATTATAGCTGCTGTTTATTCAAAATTAACTTGTCAGTATATGTTTTCTTGGAGTTTATAAACTGAATCTAGAGTCACTTAGCCTTTTAGAAGTCCTGCAGAGCATCAAAAGTAGTTAAGAAAATGCCATCATCAGCTGGATTTATTGTTGTTGATATAGTAAAGTATGGGTGTACTGTACAATGGAGTCAAAATAGGTAAGGTTTTTTAAACATACTTTGCTCACATTTGCATGCTGTTGGTTTTAATACCCAAGAATACCCTTAGTGCAGTGAGATTTACTCATATTCATTCATACTTCGGGGGTGCAATCAACTCCCCATGAATATAGAAAAGAACCATTTTGTTCATTTCAATGAACTTTTGATCAGAATTTAGATGGAAAACCTACTGCACTGTAAGTAAAACTTACAGCTGCCTGTATTTAAGTTAACACTTAGCAAATTTTAGAACTCCCCATAGCAAAGTTTGCTAAACCATTTCCAATATAGTATTTAATTTTAACTTTCTTATGCCAACTTGAGCTGTTCTGGGTTTCAGATTAAATAACCCAGCCCTGGATCATTATGCCAGGTGAGGTGATGGAAATCTGCTTCCTCTACCTGCTTTTTGAAAACACACCTTTTAAAAGCTTCAGTACCAAAAAAAACCCAAACAAACAAACAAAAATGACCCAACGAACCAAACAAACAAAAACCAAGACAATGAGGATGACAACAACAACAAAACAAAGAACAACCAACCAAACCAAAATAATGAAACCAAAATAAACAATGAAAACAAAATCTTGGTAGTTTTAATGAGTGAAATTTGGGGAAGAAGGAAAGGAAAGTTGTTTTGCCTGTGTTAGAAAAGATTCTCCAGCTGTCTCGTGAAGAAGCACTGTTACCCATTAGTGCTGTGCGCCAAAGCTGTAACATTTAGCAGGCTGCAGGGCCTCTCGGTTGTTGCCTTCTTGTGAAATACCTACCCAGTGCTTGCCTGTCTGTCCTCGGCTGCCCAAACACCTTTGTTAACGTCAACATAGAGAGACTTTTTAGTTCATTTTGGATAGACTATCAAAAAAATTTCCCTGGCAACATGCAATGCTGTCTTCTGGAACTGTCAGGGCTGAGCTAGACTTTTTTGCAGGTGTCCCTCCCAGTGACACTGGCATGGTGGTCAGCTGTGGCCTGGAAAGCAGGAGGCTGTCTTTTTGGTGCTGCTTCTGACAAAATCAATAAAAAAAGAGAACCTGACTGTAAACCCAGGGCTGAAAAACCTGCAGGTGGAGGGTTGTGAAGCAAGTAAAATTAGGGACAGGACTGAAGACAGGCTAATTCAGTGCAAGAAATAGGAAAGGAAGCAATTGGGTAGGTACTGGGGGGATGTAGGAGGGAGCAAGGAGAGAAAGGGACAGAGGTGCAGTGAAGTAGGTGCAGTGTGGAGGGAGCTGTGGTCTGATAGGTGGTGAGAAAAGGCAGTTCAAGGCTGGGACTGTGCAATTAAAGACTCACCCCCTGTTGTTAGCCAAAGCAATACCTGAGTCCTGATACAGAGTTGCTACTTTTCACTTTCAGCAAGCAGCTGTGAAGCCTACAAGGCAAATGAGCATATCCTCAAGCTACTACCTGTTGCTTGACCAATTGTGTACCCCACCATAAGCAGTTTCTGCATGAGCAATAGTGACCTTGGAATAGATCCCAAATGCGTGGGAATCTGTGTGGTCCCACATCATGATTTATTTTCATTTTGTGGATTTGGGGTTTTTTGTTTGCTTGTTTGTTTTAAATTACTAATTTTAAATACAAAATAACATTCAAAACCAAATACATTAAAACTTCTTGGTGTTTTACAACACAAACACAATGTCTCTTAATACCATTGCAGAGAGGATCCAACACTATTTGGCAAGTGCTTTGCAAAATAAATCAGCCAGAACATGCCACCTCCACCTCCAATCAAACCAGCCCAATGCCCTAACTTCTCAGCAGGGTTTATCTCCTGTGTCTACATTTCTTGTAGCTACTTGCAGGTTTAAAAGTACTCTATTTATATTCTACTAACTTCCAAACAAACTGTCCCCATCTTTCTCGAGAAAGGCAACAAAATGGCTCAGAAGACAGCAGTCACATCCTGCGCACCTACACCCACAGGCACACACAGCAGCAGTACATATACTTAAGCTGTGTCTTACACACACAATTTTTGCTATTACTAAGTGCTCATCTCTTCCCTTTTCAGTGCCTTTAAAATAAAATACTTATATGTGCATATGTACACACAGGAGAAGAAAGAGGGAGAAAAAAAGTGCAGGAATTGCTTCATCTGCCTCTACGCCCACAATTAAAAGTATTGCGCAATCTCTCCAGATTCGGGTGCATGTCCAAAGCCTGGGGAGGTTGTCAGTTATTAGTGTGGCACACAGAGCATTTTGGAGAATAACTGTCATCTATATTTCTAGAGGATTTAAAGTGTATCTGTAATAAGTGTCTCATGCGGCACAGACATCTTTCTAAGAGGATGCTTTATAGTTTGCCATGTAAACTCTGGCGTATTTGGTTTTCTTCAGAAATTAAGGATTTAATGCATTTAATCCACGAAAGCTAATAAAATTTACATTTCTTTAAAAAAACCCCAACAAACTCATCACTGGTTTTTAGAGGGTTTTTTTCTGTTATATACAGTAATACCACCAAATCTTCAAGGAATATTAATCAAGTATTTTTCTTTCCATACCTTGACATCAAGTCCATCTGCTTTTCATAAGATGTGCTCTTTCAAACCACAAGGCACTCTCCATGATGCATAGCTTTTTTTTTCTTGCATTTGTGTCAATCTGGAAAGCTATAACAGTTAGTTTTGAGTTTAGAAGCTGTGTATTTATGCTAAGGCTGGGAATCATTAACATCCTAAAACTTTTAAGGTTTCTTTCAGATAAGCCACTGTGATTTTTACTTAGATTTTCTGGTTTTCTCTTGTAGTTTCTCACTGCTGAAATCAGGCCAGGTATTAAATGAAGGTGATTTTTTTATTATTATTTTTTTTGCGTGAGATATTACACTGATGAATTTTGTTCTGTAAAGGAATAACATTCAAATATCCTTCCATGGGATTATTTTGATATTTCCATTTCCAGCCTAGACTAGGAAAGGAGGCAAATGCGTGACATGAAAGAAGTAATTAATTGTGGATTTGTAAAGCTCAGCAGAAGTTTGTCTTTTAGTTGGACTTCAGTTTTTAAGCAACATTTTGAATAATCCAGTTGGGTAGTTCATTTTGAGAATATGAAAAAACTTTTTCCCTGTGACCACCTCAAACCAACACCAATGAGAGGATTTTGCTATGTTGCACACAAACTCTTCATGAAATTGCATTAGCAGTCTAAAAATAAGTGATATTTCATGAAGCTTTGTGTCTTCAAGCACTTCAATTTTTTTTTTTCTTCTCAAGCCTGGATTTCCACATGGCACTGGTACAAAGACAAAAGAAATTACTGATTGGAAGATATAACATGGTCAAAGGGAAATCTCCTACCAGGATAAGAAGGCTTTGCCTTCAGAAAAATCTGATTGTGGAAACAAAAACCACCCAATGTGATCATTTTATCTTATGGGAGTTGTAATTCCAGCTCCTTGCTCTGTCCCTTTCCGTCCAGTGAGCCTTGCCTCCTCATGTGGGTAACTGTGCACTGTACTTGTTCAGCCTCAGGGAAAGTCTGCAGCCTCTAATGGGAAACAGGGGCTGGCCAGAGGGAGACAAGGGAAAAAATGGGAAATGCCACATTTGAGTGTTGGTTTTAATTTTTTTTCTTTTTTTATTTTTTTTTTGCTATTGAGTCAACTGCTACATCAGGGATTTGGTGTCCACAAAACTTAACAAACAGAGTGGATTGTTCTAATAACAAACTCCATGAGATTGAGCCTTTCTTGAATTATTTCAAGAACAATTAATCCTATAAAAGTCAATTTCCAAGAACATCAGAGAAATGCAATGTATGAAACTTATTTACTTAAGTCATTTTCAGCCAGCTCCTAAGAGACCCTACATACAGTGGAGGAGGATACAAAGACAAATACAATTAAACATTTCAATATTTATAACCTTTAAACCTTCTGTTTGGCAAAAAGTTCCAATAGTTTGGGCTTTGATCTTTGTTCAAGAAAAAAAACCAGATGTCAAAACACAGTGATTTCCTTCACAGCAACAGCTTATATTTTTGATCAGCTACTATGACTTTTGGAAGTATGATCTTCAGATAGGGTGTGTTCTTGTTAAACAGATGAGAATAATACCTCTATTAATATCTTCATTACTTTCTTATGTATTTCTTGCCCTTCTCAAATATCCTCATATTTGTATGTTCCCATGCTGACGCATTTTCCAGTATGATTATTGCCCCCCTTCAGTTAGACATTGCAGAATGATAATGCTGTCACAAATACTAGAATCCCTGAACAAACAGGATTGGAAATGGTCAGCAGATTAAAAACATTTGCTTGAAGTTTACTCTTTGGTTTGAAGTACTAGGGGAAAATATTTGCATATATGAATTTTTAATAGATACTAAAAATAATAAGCTGCTAAAAAAATATAGCTTGTCTACATTATCATGCGACTTTAATTATGCAAGCATTTATGTTCTTTGTGTATTTTGACTTAGGGCCATGTGAGACACATGAGTGAACTGTCACTCATGCAGAGTTAATTATAATTTGTCCATATAGGGAAAAAAGCCCTGGGAAAATATGATAACACTTTTCATTGGCGGTAAACATTAGTTGTTGTTAGTAATTTGAAAAAATTATTCTTAGCAGACTATACAAACCCTGTAGTTCAAAGTGTTCCCTGAAAAGAGGTGTATTAGCATGTGGCTAGATCCATTACAGGAATAGATTTTGTTGACTAAGGAACCATATCCTTTTGTACCATAACATTTAGTTCATTTTTTCTTTCCTTTGAACAAGAGAATTTATCTTGATTCAGTGTTTAGCAACCCAAGCCAGGTTATTTTAAAGAATATTCACTTGCTATGTGTTGAGTGTAAAATGCTTTTTTTAGAGTAGTTACTTCTATACAGGATTGCAAACAGAAATCTTTAGTTTCCCACGTATAATACAGAACCAGTTTGTAAGGAGTCTTTAGACTTCTTTCCGCTTCTCTTTTTCCCAGGTAAGTGGCAACAGTTGTCACTGACAGGTAGGGCAACAAATGGATAAAGCAAGCATGGATTCTGAGATCTATAATTTTTAATAATTTTTAAACTAGCTACAAAATGTCAATCACTTCACAAACTGACAGGAGACATAAGGAATTTCATATTACATGCTATAAATTATATTTATCTCACAGTTTATCTAGAGTTCATTCATTTAGGTTTTTTTATTATTTTTTAATTAAGTCAGCTACTAAACATCTCAGCGATTTGGTGTGCATAGCTCTAGGTAAGCAACAGAGAACTGTACCAATAACAAACCACATGGGGATAGCGACTAGTAAGAGAGAGCCTTTATAAAAATTACATTTCTTTGCACCATTTCATATGGTAGTCGTTTCCTCCAAAAGATAGTCTTCAAAAGCAGCAGACAAACCCAATATATTACACTTATTTCTTTTTGTCTTTGACATATTTTCAGCCAAGCTTTTATTTTGCTGGCAATGGCTAAATGGTGAGTGCCAAATCCCTCTTTTTTCATAATTAAAAAAAAATTATCATGATTAATAACTATATATATATATATCAACAAGAAAAAAGTGGCACGACTGCAAACTTGCTGGTATAACATAGTCCCAAAAGAGTCCGAATACTGAGCATGCTTTTGTTGTCATTGTTGGTGTGCTACTGCCATGGGAAAAGTCTTGTTTAAGTAGGAGTCTAAAAGTCTATTTATTCCTCATGCATAAATGCATAAATCACATCACTTTTTAGTGCAATGCTTGTTATAGTTATATAATTCCACATTGTCTAATCATTAAATCATAACAACAGATAATGGCAATGAAGAACTGAAGACAGCAGGTTTAAGTGCTTAAACATCATGATACTCAAAGACAGGAGCATGGCAGTAGCTCTGTGGAATGTCACAGTTTTACAAGAACAATACTGCATATTTAAAGGTTAACAGCACGTTTAGCATTCCAACAGTGTTGTCATTCAGCAAACATCATTTAAAAAAAAGGAAGAGAGGGAAAAAAAAGGAAAGGAATCCAAAACAGAAATAAGGAAAGGAAAAATGCCAAAAAACATCATAATGAGCTATAGCCATCAAATCAGCACTATGTACAACCTTTGGAAAGAATGATATCTAGAAAAAAATAATTACAAGTATCATTTTTGGAAAGCTGACAAACTACACAGGACAACATTTACAATGGGGCTGATATGTGCATGTGTGCAAACCTAGTAGGTAAATACCATGATAAAAGCATGAAGATACTGCCCTGTCGGACAGCATTAAAAGGAAATGCACTTCACTGCATTTAACCACTGCCCAGCATCTTTGTTGCACGCTGGTTGGCTTCATCAATCCGGGTTTTGTTGGAATCAGCCTAAGGAGACACAAAGGAAAGAAGCAGGTGAATAAAGGGCAGAAAGAGAACACCTACAATGCTTAGTGGACAGTTCTCTAGTTTTGGCTAGGTCAGGAAAAAAAAAAAGAAGCTTGAAAATACTGGTGAGCTGTTTTTTATAGTGGTATTAGGGACCCAAAAGGAAATAACAGATTTTCTGATTTTGTGACATATTAGGTAGGATTTGAGTAGAGCTTTCATGTTTGTATTCAGCTCCACTGAACTCTTGTAAATGCTGCACCAGATCTGTAGCTGGTGCTATTGATGGTGCTAGTGGTATTGATGGTAATAGATGACAGGATGAGAACTGATGATGTGCACATGGATGTTACCAGTGAGAAGCTTCAGTGCCCTCTAAAATTTGGTGGATCTGGACTTTGTTCTGATTTAGATCACCAGTCATGCAGTCAAGACTGAAATTTTGGTCAGTGTAGAGAATGGCTGGAGCAGGGAAGCTATATCATCTGATGTTGGGAATACTGGCAAAGATACTGTATTTGAAAATACATCAGTCTGGATCTCTTTGCTCTACATGTGAAAGGAAAGGAATAGGTAGGAGTGATGCCATTATTCCTTTCAATAAAGTTCACTAGTGTAGTTGCAAGACAGAGTAGTAAACTCTTTCATTGGGCAGCAGTATAAACAGGAATTAAGAAAAAGCAGGCATTCTACTTTTATTTGAAGCAATAAAACTGGAATTTAGTCAAGAATGGGCTGAACTGCTAGCTTCTCTGTCTTCCATGGGGTAATATTTGCCATAATTATACAATTTGCTGTCGATAAAGCAGCACCACTTGGGAGGTTTGGGACTTCTCTTTGAGTGGGAAGACACTTTGACCATGGCTTTCTGTAGCTCTGCAGAAGTTAGTTTTGGAGGCTAAAGACATTGTTTTAGCTGACAAAAATTGGCAAACTCCATTCAAGCCCATGTTGCTATGCCAACTTACACTAGAAGAGGGACTAGATAGATGTTTTCAGTTTTTTAAATCAGACCTGTGGGAAAGGTGAGAATTGCGTTACTGCTTTAAAAGCATGAACTCAAATAGCAAACTCTTTTCTGTGGTTTGATGGCTGCATTTTGTTAGCTTTGACGACATCTCTGGTGTGTATCCAAATTGTACAGATTTATTTTAAATCTCCAATTTGCAAAGACAGAATGGTGAAGAAATTTTCCCAGATACACTTATAAAACCCTTTAAAAATGGTTATGCTGATGTGCAATATATCATTCTTAAATATCTTGGGCTTTTCTCCATAATCATTTTGGGAAATACTATGTAGATGTGTATTTTTAGTACAGTAGCATGTCCCAGATCCTCAACAGTCATAAATCAACATAACTACTCATTATAAGCCACACTTCTTTATTTTAGCCATGAGTTTGACCTTATCTACCACAGTACAGTTTTGTGTGCTTTTGCCAAAAGACTACCTGAAAAAATAATTTAAGGGTTTTGGAAGCAGTTACATTTGTCATTAAATATATTAATATTGATTGAATATTGATGAAACATAATGTTGCTAAGAAAGAATGCTAAGGTCTAACTCTGGCAGATTATGTTGCATTGAAGTCAGAGAGAGTCTTTGTGCAGACCTTCCCACCTAGGTCAAGACAAAATGCATTGAGCCCTTCCAGCTTTCCTCCCAGCCTCCTGTTTCTGGCTCATTTTAGGGCCAGGATCTTCTAGTAATGATGTCTGGGCCATTTGACCTAGTCATCACATTATCGTTTTAGTTTTTGTTTCTGTCTCTTTGATCTGAGGGAAGAATAAAGCTGTTCTGATTACTGGGGATAGATCAGATTACATCTCTGCATTACGAGATTGCTCTGGTTTGGACGCATGCATCCAGTTTAACATAAATGCTCTTAACAGCATTTGGGTTAGTTTTGTGATGGACCCCATCTTTTGCAAAATGTGCCAGCCCAAGGTCTTTCTAATGGCCATAATTGATCAAAAGCACAGTGCTCCAGCTGGTCAGGAAAAGAAAACAACTCCAGCAATGCTGTATGCCCACCGCCAGCTAGGGACATTGGTCCATTGGCATATTTCATTACAAAATGGATGTGTATGTATTTGTGGTTTCAGTATTATCTGGTTAACTGTCATTTCTGTTTTTATAGAGGGTTTTCCTAATAAATTGTGTTTCTTCTTCTAGTATCTTATTACTGTGTGTCCTTACTCTGAGATGTTTGACAGATTTTCGCCAAGGCTGAAGACTGCCTTATTTTTAAGCTGCTTTTATGACAACTTCTGTGTGTACACTGCAAGTCCATATTTCAGAAATGTGTCACTGTTCTTTAGCCAAGGACTCTGCCTGACGAGGCCTGCCCGTGAGGCTGGATTTAATGAATCACATTAGCTTGCGCTGTTGTTTTTCTATTGCCTAACTCTGTAAGACAACTGCATAGATGTGGGAGGCCAGTCCCTCAGTTAGCCAACCACTCTCAGCATGTGCTGCCTGGAGATCTGGCCCATGTGCTTTATATACACAAAGGGCCTGGCCAATGTTTTTGAAATCTGGATGTTTGCAAGCCTGGACTGATAGGAGAACCGTGCCTAGTTAGGCTTGCTGTTGTTTCTAATAGTATCCTGCAGGCTTGGATAGGACATAGCTGATTTCCATCCATAAGGCATGTCTCCTACCACTGTGTTTTGTCATGAATAGGGTAGCTGGTAACATGTAATAGTGCATGTCCTCACACTTGCTCTGAGAAAATAATATTTATTCTAGACTGCTTATTTAAAGGTAGTTATGATGTAGGTTGTATAATCTTCCAGTTCCTTCTTGCAATTTAGATAGATGTGCTGCTTTCTAGTGCTTTTCCTATGAATAACAGCAGTAAATCCTTCCCTCCATGCTCCTATTTCATTCTTCCCAGAAATATGAAATGCTACAGAATGGCATTACAATAGTACCGTGCATTTTCCAATACAGTCAAACTAACAGATGCAGCTTTATAGTACAAAACTTTTGATCAACATAAAAGAATGTGGTCTACTGTGTTATGTGACTGTGTCTCTATCAGAGATGAACTTCCCACCTTTAAGACAATCCTTCACCCAGTTCTCTCTGGGATCAAACTCCAATAATGAAACCTATCTGAGTGAATCCCTCAGTGCAGTATTTAATTTTTTCACTAGGCTCTGATGTACTTAATTGACATGAAAGATAGGCATGGGCATCCTGCTTGTGTGAGAAGGCTTGCACGTGTAAAAAGGCTCAAGAGTACAAGCTCTACCACTTAAGGTCAGCATTAACTCTAAGCAGCACATATAAGTCCTTGGGTTAGATCCTCAGGTTGTGTAAATCTCAGCTGAAGTCAAGTGTTGTACTGATTTTACACCAGATGAAGATCTAGCCTCTTATGTCACTTCAGGCTGGCTGTCCCTGTGCCTGGAGCTTTGCCAGTATGAATGCAGATGGCTCGCAGATCTTGGGATCTGAGGACAGCAGCGAGTTCCCAGCTGGGTTTGGAGGGTGCTGCTATCTGCTTCAGAAATCTGCAATGCAGGTCTGGTACTGGAACGGTGCTCTCTGCCTTTTTAGATGGCAAGTTAGCAATAGTAATGCTGAGCCTCAGTTTTTTTATATATGTGTATGTGTGTATATGTGTGTGTATATATATATGTAACAAATATATATGTACACACTCATATATATACACACGCCCCCACCCCCAAGATGGCTGATAGATCTCTGTCCTAATGTAGTTATAAGCAGGCAGCATGAGAAGACTGGCTGCACTGTGACTGTATGACAAAGTCTAGCTTCATAAATCCCTGTCCTTTTTTGGGACTGATCCTCCAAGCAGGTCATCCAATTCTCAATTGCTCATGGAATATCCAAGGGAAAGAAAGTCCAGGAAAGCTTAAAACTTGACAGGAAGTGGAAGGGCATCCAGACCCAAGCCTTGCAGTTCTGCACAGCTCAAGGCATTTCTCCCTTCCCAAAGCTGTTGCGGAAGGAGCTTTGATTTGTGCTAAAGGATCCTCTTGCCAGCTGTTGTCTTGCAAACCCAAAAAGTGTGGGTTCAACCTGACCTTCACTGGAGGCTACTGAAGATCCACAGCAACAAGCTTTTCTGTGGCCCAATGATTTGGAGGGAGAAGAGAGAGAAGCTCTAGCAGCTACTTTTGTCCCTTGTCCTCTGAGTTGTAGAAAAACTGGAGCATGGAATAAAACTGGAAAACACAGCCCCTTTTGGGGTCCTCTTAGAAATGTCATCTCTTACCTTCTCCATGATCCTGTCAATCTGGCGATTCTGTGTGTCGATCTCATTGCCCATGTCCAGGGCCATGTGACGTAAGTTGCCAATGATGCCGCTGACCTGCTCGAGGTTCTCATCCATTTCATTTTCCCGTGCGTCGTTTGTTACCCTGGGAGCAAAAAATCAGTTATTTGAAGAAGAGAGAGAGGAGGTTCCCCCTGAAACTCTGATTCATCTGAAACCTCCCCTGCATCCTCCTTCGCTTGTCACCTGAGGAGCATGCTGCTGAGCTCAGCTTTGAAGAAAAGGGATTAATAAGTAGCTAGCCTGAAAAACACTACATGCTTATTTTTTGGATGTTGGGATTAATTGTCCAAGTTCACTAGTCCTCCATTTTTACTGCTCGTGTCTGCTACTCCTAGAAATGTTGCCGTTTGAGCTTGTTTGTACCACATACTGCACCTTTCTGCTAGTGATGGTCCTTCTCAAACAAAGAATGACAGGATGCTCCACTTGGACCTGTGTGTGGTTAGAGTATGTTGGAAATGTTGGAAGGTGGTGGAACTGAAGCTGTGTCAGCTCCCCTCCTTGAACTCCATGTGGGTACAGTCCAGTCCTCATAGACTTGGACCTCACTGAAATATTGGGAAGAGCTGCTTCAGCTGTTAAAATCCTGACCTAACCTCCTATTTAATGAAATACATTTCTGCTAAATGATAGAAGCAGCTTCTCTCAGATTTACTGGATTTAGTAAAGATCCTTTGTCTCTCCTCTTAGTTTTCTAGACTGAAGGATTTGCACTTGAGCCAAGGTCTATTTCAAATTTTCAGTAACTGGAGAGGCATGTGGTGACTGACACTGGGAAAAGCAAGGTCCATGGGTGACACTCAGAAAATCACTACTTTGAGCCTCTTGTGCAATTTGTGTTCATGTAGGTGCCAAAAGTGCACTACATGCTATATGCAGAGTAATTATGGTCTGGCATAATTTTTGTCACTGCTATTCTCTTATCATGCCCACCCTTCATTTTGGTGGGGCTGCCATCCAGAAATAAAAAAAAAAAGTGAACGGCAGACCCAGCAAACTTAAATGGCAACTCCATCCCACACTCCAGATTGCATGACAGCATTGTTTCTATCACACTGATTTCCCTTTATCACAGTAGCCAAAAAAATAAGTGGATAATAGTTTTTGGAAAGATAATTACTTATTAATCCAGTGTCCTTAATCTTCAGAGATCAAAGCTTTGCCTACTGGTATGCCTTTATCCATTCAGCTGATAGCATTGTCATCTAAATACATGCTCTATAACCACTGTAATCAGTATGTACTTACTGCTGGATCCCTACGTATCGCTGAAATTTTGCAATTTGGTTGCCATTAGTGTAGCTGTGCATTTCAAACTGGCTTTCATCTGAGTGCACAGGGGTTGCCGCTAAAGCATCAATGTTTCTCCATGGTTTTGGCTTTATAGCAGCTGAGGAACGGGACATCATTGCCCATTTAGTGAGGTTTTCTGGATAGACACAAGCAGGGAAGTGGTGTACCTCTAGTTAAAAGTGTGCTTCAAGTTCTGCGCTTGGCTTGGAGCTTTAGCAGAGAGCCAGAGGCTCTTTTTTATAAGAAAGGAAGGAGTACCAGATGCTTTGATATATCTTCTGACAAGGATGGATAATGAGCACTATATATCTTGAGGCATGATAATAATAAACTAGTATTTATCTGACACCTCATTTCTGAGGCATTTGACAACTGTCATTAATGAGACCCATAATAAGGTCCCTGGGAAAAGTGCATTGTTCACACCAAGGAGCTGGAGTGCAGAGGACAGTGCTGACTGGCCATGACAGTCTGCAGCCTCACATTGCTGCTGTGAAGTAAATAAATAGATGTTATTTCCATTTTATTATTGCCCAAATCTGGCCAGTGTCAAGGAGGAAGGCCTAGGGCCATGTTTTCAAGCATCTTCTGGTTCTCTGGGCTAAGACCTGGACTTCCAGGATTTCCAGCAATGTAACCATCCTTTGCATTAGCTCAGGCAAGCACCCACGGGGCCAGGGAAAGTCAGTGGATGCAGTAAGTCCTTAGTACCCATCTTAATTGCTGTCAACCTAAATCTGAGCACCCACCACTCAGTGGAAAACACTGGCTCCATAGCATTAGCCAGCACTGTTGAAGGAGTTAATGAGCATCACAGAACTCATGACCATATGGAAGAAATCTAAATATATCAGTGTCAGGGAAAATAGAGAGAAAACAGTGGATAAAAAGGCTCACCTGCGGATAAAGCCACCGCTGATGGCCATCTGCTCCCGTTCATCTACGACACGTGCAGGCTGGCTGGCTACAACACCATCCTGATTATTGCCCCAGGCTTTTTTGTAAGCATCGCTTGATTTAAGCCTATGCAAAGAAGAGGCTGAGTAACGAAACATCAAGTGGACAACGGCAAATGCAAAAATTTTACTTCTCCAAGCTAAAAGCTGAATCAAGCAAATGAGTTTTCGGATAGAGGGTCATTGATTGTATACCGATATATCATAACCCTGAATGAAAGGAGGGGCTTTGGTTTTGGTTTCTCACTTTACTGCCACAGCTGTCAGGGACAGAGGTTTTGTTTCCAATAGGGTGAATTGCAATTGTCAAGTTTACAACACTGCACACAGGTTGGATGTTGACTTAGTTTCCAGAAAGAAGAAGAAGGAAAAAAAAAAAGGAAAATGAAGAAAGAAAAAGAGAAGAAATACAAATAAGTAGAAAACATTGTTTCATTTCAGTGACACATACATTTTGACATCCAACACAGAGAACATACTGGCAGACAGACATAAAAACAAAACTGCCAAGTATAGTGTGTACATCACATCACAGCAACACACCCTCTTAGAGAAAAACAGATTTGGCTAGATTTTAACATTTTACCAGGCAGAAGATTAAGCTTCTCTTGATATTTATTTATTAATGTGAATGTGGCATAATAGGCATTTAAAGCCACTAACCTTTCCCAAGGTGATTAGGAGATGATTTTATAATAAAATTCATAGGATTCATTAGATTTTCAAATAATATATCGGTACTTGAAAATAGTAATCATACATCGACAGCTGATGTACAAACCTTTGTCAACAGAGACAAAAAGTAAAATAGGCAGAAGTGAAATGAGTGCAGGAGAAAAGAAAAGATACAAGCAATCTAGCATCAGAAAGGGAAGTTTTTCTACATTTTTCTTCATGCACCAGCTACAGGCATGAATAAGAAGTAAAGCATTCTCATTAAGCACAGCTGCCCCAATAGTTCATCATACTCTTAATGCATTAGCAGTAACAGCCTTCACAGTAAGCAAGACACAGGCAAAAATGGATCATCACTTCCTTCAGGAGCTTTAAACCACAGGACTTTAAAATAGCCTAGCAACTTGTTATATTTGTTGTTTAGGACAGTTACATTAGCTTTCAGAGAGCCATTTTTGACTGAGCTGCCGTGGACAGAAATTTAAAATCCAGGCATACCTTCAGTGGCAGATTAGCATGTGCAGCATATTTAGGGTTGCTGTCACTGGGGTGATCAGATGAGATTGAACATTTTAACAAGAAAGTGTGAGCATTCGGGGGCTGTAGGTATAAGTTCTTGATTTTATTCTGGAAATGGAGCAATTTCTGACAAAGCTGTTGGGAACCGCAAGCCTCCATGGTTTCCCTGTTGTTCACTCAGGTCCAATCAGTCATACAAAGTGCCCTGTGGCTTGGATTCTGGGGGAGAAACTGAACATGCTTCTGGGGAATTTGGAAGAGGACACAACAAACGCATCTCCAGTGTTATGTTGTCTCCATGAGCCCTGAAGCAGCTTATCTTCAGTTGAGCCTGAATATGTGTCGCATGCTCCAATATAGAATTAAAATATAAATGAAAAGAGGAGCTTTCCTACACATCTGTTTTATTGCTTATTTCCTACTAAAATTTGTGAAGACTTAAAAAGAAGATGGTTGGCTTATTTGTTCTTTGCTCTCTAAAACTATACATCAGCTTTGGTGTTTCTAGAAATGAATGAAAGTAGTTCCCTTGCTACACATACACTTACAGGTATTTGCCTGTTCTTTAGACATGTGCAACTTTGAGAGTGAGACAGTCTCTGTGTTTGAGGTAAAGGATTTATATACATCCAGAACTTGATCTCTGTTTTCTTGTGGACTTCCCATTAAAGTCAACAGGTGGAGTCTGGGTCTGCTCATGGTCAATAGCAGTTGTTCTTTTGACTGTAATCTGGTCAATGTTCCACGCCATGGGCATTTTGGATCTCCTAAGAATGTAGAATCAAGCCTTATATTGTGGTAAGGCTCACAGAGTTGTATTTAATCTGTATATCAGAGTATAGTTATGTGTGAAATGGTTAATCTTTTTAAAATATATGACATTAATCTACCACCAGCCAGAAGAGCATTAGAGAATCATGGTTATACCGTTGCCCAGAACTGTACAGATTTCTCTCCCTCCTACACTCTATTTCTCAAAATATCATCTTATTCGTACCAGTTGAGTCCTGGCATAGTGATTCAAAGAACAATCTCTGAAAGAATTGTTCACCCATACTGTTTCTGAACATGCTGACTGATTAGCAATGCTAGTCTATGAAATCTAGATGCAGACTGCAAAGGTCATAATACTGCCTTAAAGCAGGGAGAAGACACCTTTAAAAATGAACATCCCTCACACTGAATGCCTGCAGTATCTTTCTGTTCTTGCATCTTTTGATTTCATGATACTACAACCATTGTGAAGTGGTTAATGTTTAAGACCATGTCAGGTGCTAACTTCATCCATGCCATAGATGTGGCTGTTAGTTCTGAGCAGCCTTTCCCACAGTACAGAACATTAAAGCTAAAAAATGAAGATTCCTGCAAAATGCATTGGAATTGTATTTCAAGGGTGAACTTTTGGCATTATGCCAGGTTTCTCTAGGAGGAGCAAGCTAAGACAGTGTTCCTCTTCAAGTTGCAACAGCTTTTAGAGTGTGGGAGATGTAAAGTTTCTGCTGCATATTCTTGTTCCTGTGGCTCTTCTACACTGGGTCCTCTGGTGCAGGACAGCAGGGTTAAAGCCTGTATCAGAGCTGATACCAACTCCAGACAGTTGCGCTGACAAAGGCTGTGTGTGTGCATGCAGATCTTTTCATTCCTCCTTGCCTCTCTCCCATTCTGCACACCAAGGCGATAGTACACATATTCTGGCAAAATATTTACCCTACCAAAGTATTTGTGGCTTGGTACACATGAGCAAAATTGATTTTTTTAAGGCTGAGGCTGTATCTGCGTTTTGTCCCAGAAGAATTAACTTCAAAATAAATGGCAATTGTTAAGGCAGAAACCCAGTCCTACTGTTCTGAACTCCCATGACAGCTCGCTCTCATTTGGTCTTGATAATCATGGTAGGATCAGGCCCTATTTGTGAACAAAGTATCTGTGCCATGCAGAATCAGAGTATAATACTAAAGAACCACTGCACTCTGCTTTGTTTCCTGCACAATCTCTGGCCAACCTTTTATGAATGTTTTCACTGTAACTTGGTTGCATGCCTGCTCACTGCATGCTGGATTTACTATTCCTCAAGAACGTCTGGTTGTTTCACTTTGTGTTTCACTTTCCTACACCCACATAACCACACATCACATTTTCATTTGGCATTTAAAACAAGCTTTGCATTACTTGGAGGACAGTTTTGTTCAAGTCTGATGGCATGCAAGCAAATTCAATGCATTTCAACATTTCTGCTTAGTGTACATGCTACCCAAATGAAAGAAATTTGGTGTGACATGTTCAGGTTTTCTCAAATCTGTTGCCTATGGCAGGATGAAAACCATTTCAAGTTGGGTTCCAATTGTGAAACATCATGTCTCTTTCAAGATCTCATCAAGGACTATTTCTGCTGAACAATGAAAAAAGTGTGATTTTCATCCAGAATTTTGAGTGGTGTTTTTGATGACCTCTTCTGCATTTTTTCACTTTTTTTGTTGTTTATTAAACTTGTTTGTGAAAATATGCTTCAAAATTTAGCGTGTCAGGAGTAAGGTAGCTCCAATGTTTTTGTTTGCTAGAAAATGGAACCACTCAGTACACTTTGTGAAAAATGTTGAAACTTTTACCATTAAAAGGTGTTCACAGTGAAGCTTTCACTGCAATATGCCTGATTTTAATGCATCTACAGTAATTCCCAGTCAGTTGTCTATGCTATGAGATGAATGCATTTGAACCAGAATTGTTCTTTCTGCATGCCACATGCTCATCCTGTCCATGTGCCTAGCAAGGATGAGCTTCGCAAGGCCTTTGGGATCAGCCTTAAGTGCTCAAAGAGATGAGGCAGGCAGCACCTACTTGTTACATGGACAGACACAAAGACCACAGAATTTTCCTAGGTCCGTCAAATTCTTTTCTGCTTCTTTCATGTCCTTATTGATTTGGTCCATTCCCTCTTCGATGCGTTCCAGTTGTTCTGATTAAACACAAGTATTTTATCCCCACAGAATGAAGCAGATGGAAAAGGACAAAGAAAAAAAAGACAAAAACTTCAGACATTCACTGTGACAAAAAACTGGACACCACATAGCAGAGCCGGTACCCAGTACCTACTTGTTACAAGGACATATGAAAAGGCCACAGCATTTCCCTAAATCTTTTAAATTTTTCTCAGCCTCCTTCATGTCTTGGTTGATATGGTTCATGCCTTCTTCAACACGATCGAGTTGTTCTGGTCAGGACAAAGGGATGACAGTGTGGAATGAATTGTATTTTTGTTTGTTTGTTTGCTTTTGTCTTCAACAGAACATGAAAAATGACCATGTAGAACTGAATTAATAATGACATTACAATGCATTAATCTGAGCTGATGCATTGTTGAAAGGATGTATGCCATGCTGGATGGCAAAGATATCTTACTAGCATGGGAAGAGTGAAACAAAGAGGAAGATGTTTGAAATATATTAATTTAAACAAGATGTAATGATGTAGAAAGGAAGGGTCATAAAGTTTAAAGTCCAGAAACATAGTACAGTACATCTACTTACTAAGACACCAATGACATCCAAGAGAAAGAAAGGTAAAGTGTTATTATTTTGCATTTAGGTATGTTAATACAAGAGAAAATGTGTCTTTCCATGGAAAATACTTCAGTTACTTATACTTATAAATCCCTTGGAATTAGGTGATTTTGGGCAGCGTAATTGCTTTGATTAGTGAGTAATTGCGTGGGAGAGCTGGAGTGAGCTCTTAAGAGCCATGTCTAAGTACTCCTTTTTCCAGAGGCTGAGGAGACTGAGACCTGCCACTCTGATTGGCATTGGATATTAATTTCTAACCTAAGTATGGCTTTGGAGCTGGTTTTCTTTCTAGTGTGGGTTCTGCAAATCAGGAGTAACCCCAGTGAACACAAGAGAATTATAACTGGCACAGGAGCCTGATGCTCACTGAAAGAGGACCACTAGCAATGCTGTTCATTGTCTCTGTCCCCAGAGGACCTTATGAAAACAAGCATTCAATGAAGACTCATGTTTTTCAGTGGGGTCACTTCTGATTTGTTCCAAGACAAGTTATCAAAGCACCAAGCCCAGTAACCATCCGAATACAGGCACTCTCTCCCCACTGGCATTGAACAGAATCTGGCTTATTTCCACCAGAGGATGATGTAGGGTTTTCTTAGTGACTTAGTAGCTCAGAATAATTTAATGTGTTCATCTCGTCACTATGAAAGCTGAGAAAAGTGGCCTAGAGGAACAGAATACCACAGTGTAAAATTGTAGGAATGACTCATCCGCTCATGTAAAGTCTGCAATAGCAATGCCATTTTATGTGGGTGGAAAGCCTCACCATTAATTTAATGAAGGATAAACTCAAATAAGTATTACATGGGATGAGAGAGTTACTTGGAATGGCATTTCAATCCAGTAAAAATTGTAACTATACTTAAAGAGGCAAAGTAAAGCAATTTCAGTAAAACACAAATACATCCCTATTCCCTGTATTGAATAGAAAAAGAAAATACAAATTTATAAGTGCATATTGATATCAGTACAAAACTCCTCCTGGCTTCTCTGGGAACATGAATAAGCCTGATTTTTTATTTGGGTTTCTATTAACAATTGAGGTTTAGATTTTCAAAGCTTTCTGGGAAATTTGGATACACAATTCCTATTAAAATTAATTCATTAATTAATTTATTAAATTAATTTTAATGGGAATTGGGCATCTCACCCCTAGAGGGTTTTTGAAAATCCTGGCCTAAATTATTCAAGCTGAAATAATTCAAATATTGCACTTGTGCTCTTTGTTTAATTATTGCATTCGGCTGGGCTTTGAGAAAGAAAAGTGCTGTGTATGTATTGCCAGCTGCATCTGCTCTTCAGCTGTCAGTTCTCATTCTCCTCAGCTGGATATGCCTGTCTCTTGTTGCCACAGGTGTTATTGATCCCAAATCCAAGGAAACATTTATAGGATCAGAGTTACCGGGTAGTGCCCTCTTAAAGAGGTGCATATAATGTGAGCAAAAGATTAGGAAACTAATAAGGAAACCTGAGAGATACACTGCACAAGGTCTGCTAGATAAAACTGCTGAGCCAAGAACCAGAAATACAAGGTTGGATTGTCTTAATGCACATTGTAATTTTACATTTTGGTTGAGAGGCTTTAGCAGAAGCTTTGGTTCATGTTTGTAGCCAGAGATTGTCAGACTCATCAGAAATGTGATGATGTAGTAGAAGGTGACACTCCTTCAAGTGCTCCTGCTCCTCACTGAGAGTCTTGCCTGTTCTTGTGTAGTTGGGCAACACTGGTTCTTGCTGTGGGAATGTGAGCTGGCTTTTGTGCTGGTTCATGCAGCATGATGGGAATTGCTAAATTTCTATCGTAGATTCCCACTTCCTGCTTGTGAGAGCTGTGTTTGCAGAGCCTGACTTGTTTCCAGGACTCTCAGTTAAAAGAAGACTATTTCCATGTGTGTGTTTTGATACTGAAAGGGACAAGAGGTACTGACCTTTCTTTCACTGATTTTGCTACCTGTATTTCCCTAACCTTGGCTGGCCAGTGGAAAATGCCAGGTAAAGCTGCAGCCTTCAGTCCTAGATCTGGTCCCACTGGTGGCTTTTAGTCAAAGGACATTTCCTTGCTCGGATGCATGTTCTCTGAAGCCAGGTATGTAGTAGGGCCTTTTGAACTTTCTTTCCCTGTTTTTTATTCTGCCTGAATAGATGAGTGCTAATTGAAGAGCATATTTGACACCAACTCAAAGATTTTCATTTAAATTATAGCTCTCTCCAGGAACTTAATTTATCTTGCTTAAGGATTTGTGTGTGATGCCTATGCTACTTCTGAATAGAAAAGGGACACACAACTAATTTATCTTCCATTGAAGGAAACTTCATCCGTGTAAAAAGCCCATGTCATATTTGTAGCCCAGAAGTCTAGACAGCTGGCTGCTGCTCCTAAAACCAATTACTAGTTAATGTAGTGGGCTGGATTGTTGACTGGTTTAAATTGACCTAGTTATGCTCGCTTCATGGAGCAACACTGATTTATACCTGTCAAAGATCTGGTGCCACAGGCAAGGAGATAGATTCATGAGTCTAACCACAATGACTGAGGCACAAATATTATAGAGGAATTAACTTAATGGGGTCACTCTGGATTTGTTTTAGTATAACTGATATTAAAATCTGGCCCAGAATGTATCACTGCTGTTTAGAAATCAGATGGCTATCAAAAGGTTAATATCTGTTTTCATAGATCTTTCCTGTTCCAACTTTGTGCATGGTATTAAAGGTTTTAGGGAAGACAGTCTGCTGGCGCATACTGCCATGAGCCTACAGAAATTCACACCTGCAAAAGATCATGTCCTTTATCTCCCATTTAGAGAAGCACTTTGAAGGCAGAGTTTAAACACCTTTTGATAGTTTGTTGCAGTATCCTTTGAATATACTACATCTATATATATGTTTATATATCATATATTATATATAAGAGAATTGGCATTCGCTGGAATCAGCATACACACCAGAGGTATGTTTCAATGAGATTTCTTTCTTTTCTGTTTTTTTTTTCCTTTCTCAAGGAAGCTCTGCTAATTATTGACCCTTTTTGCATATTGATATCCCTTTATGTCTGAGACTGTCACTTTGATTCAAACATAGTGGCCATATATCTTCTTCCAGATCTTACAGCAAACCAATGACATATCAATGACACACAAGCAAGGATATATTTTACCTCTATCATTATATTTATGAATTACTTCTTTATTAAAACCGTAGGCAACTGAGAGACCATAAGCCAGTCCTGTTAGTTTTATGGTAGCATTGTGGCGCTTTACCAGTGGGTCTTCATCAGGATCTTCTGTAACAGGTTGTTGAATCCCCACTCTGTGACTGATCTGGGGAAGTGGCTGGCAGTAGGAAGCTGTAGCAAGGGCATCCCTCAGCTGCTCTCTTGAGCAAACATAGCTGCCAAAGCATCTTAACACAGCATTGGATGCAGGACTAGGGCAAGACAAGTGTGGTGTTGCTCCACATCTGCGTACCCATCTGCAATTTATAATAAATGTTCCTTGACTAGTGCCCAGGATCTGGGACCTGGGCTTGAATGTCAGTTAAATGCATGTGGACAAGGGAACTTGCTCCTTTGCCTGGAGCACTGCTCAATGAAGTAATTTCCACTCAGGACAATTTTAATTAAAAAAAAAAAAAAGAGAGAAAAGGACATCTAAGAACACATTGTGATCATAATTTTATACCAGAAGACTGAATTTCAAAGAGAGTCAGCAGATTAACTATTTCCAGTGATACTTGATGATCCCCTTTTCTCTAAAGCAGAATCATATCAGAGCAAAGTACATTTCTAGGACAGCCTTTTCATAAATCCTGAGTCTTGACCTAGCTCCGCTTTGAAAGGCATTGCTGAGCACAGGTAGGAATGGGAGAAAGCTTGCAGGGAGTGCTTGTGAGCCCACATGTAGTTGTGCTAAAAATAAGAGTAGTCAAGGCACACCCTGCTTTTGTGGGGGATTCGTTTGTCTTTTGTTCTGCAATACATTTTCAACATAATGAATGTAATTTTCCCTGTAGAATCTGGAATAGTTGCTTTTTACCATTTTTATCTCTAATTAGCAGACTATTTCTGACTGTGATCAGCTCAGCTCATAGGTGGTGTTGGAGTGCCTCTAGCAACTTCACTTTTGCATCTCAGTGCCTATCAAGTTTCACGGTAGCTGTTGAACAGGAGATAAGCTGGGGAAGGGGCCTATGTGAGGGGCCATAATTTTGCTCTTTGATGGAAAGGAATGGTAATTATCTTTGTGTTTACTGCAGTTATTTCTCCAGTGCCATAGAAGCAGGTCAGCCATAACTCATACTAACTTGCAACTCATGCAAGAACTGTAGAAGTCAGCTAGCATGGGCACCATTGCATGGTATCAACCCTTTATTTGTAGAGTTGCCCAGTTATTCTAAAGTTTTTTCTGTGTACTGCAACTTGATGTGGCATACAGATCTCCTGGGTAGACTAAGATGCTCCCCATGTTCACTGGCATTGCTGATTGTGTATTTGCTGTTGATGTGGTGCATGGAGAAGACTTCAATTGCATTGACATATTCTTCATGACTGATCAAATTTGTGGATATTCCTATATCTTGCCTTGGATGCAAAATTACTGTGCTGATAGTGTCGTTATAGGAAAAGTTTCTCCCCTCCACACTGTTTTGAATACAAGAACAAAATTGCTTTGTAATAAACTGCATGAGGACATCATCACACAAAAAACCCCATCCTTGAAGGTCCAAATCTCTCTGCCTGCTGATACTCCAAGCAGAGAGTTTCCGTTGGGGGAAGAGAGCTACCTCTCTGGGACCCCTCTTATGTCAGTAATTCAGATTTATCTTCATATCCCCACTTCATACTATCAGTTTCATTTCTACAGTCTGCTTTTAACCAACACGCATCCAAATACTAACATAAGTTAGCGTATTTCAAAGATATAGTTAATGAAACAGAACAATTGCCACTGTTCAATAATCCTTTGCAGCATGACATTTTTAGTGTAAAATGTAAATATTTTAGTTTAAAGCATTATGTACATGTTTATATTTAAATAATTAATTAAGGGAGCTTGACTCAAGGCCAGGTTTAAAAAAAAGTAAGCATTATAGATGCACGTAGGCTCTGGGAAAGATTTTATCACTGATGGAAAAAAATCTCAACAAGGAGAATCGTAACCTCTTAGCTCCTTCCTGAGGGATCTCCAGGGCAAGAACTATGTTGAGCTGGTTTGTGTGACAATACCTCGTTCAAAAATATAATTCTTGATATTGCAGAGGGATTACTCCAAAAGCCCACTCAAATTCACAATGACTTCAAAGGGCAATGGAGGAGGTCTCTAGTTTTTATGGCAGTCCCATTGTCTATGAAATAGGAATAATTAAAGCTCATGTGAAGCTCCACATCTCTGGAGGTTCATAACAGACTCTGTGGTCTGCTGCACAGCCAGCTGTTCTAAGCGTTTAGGCAAGAGGAGCTAGCCAGACCAGCTTTATCATATAAATACCTAGTATTGTAAAATTACATTGACTTCTTTCCTTTTATGATCCCAAAGACTTCTGCTTATTCATGTCAGAAAATGAGTTCTGCTTTGCGTTATTTAGATTGAGATAATCTCAAAGAAGTTTTCTTTGTAAGGTCTGTTTAACTTCAAAGCAAGCAATTTTGTAAGGAAACCTAGAAATAGAGCTTCAAGCAACTGCAGAGATTAGATATTCTTATTCTGCTTGCTGCCCACTGGAAAGATCAATGTCATGTTTTTTGTCTGTTTAACACCTGATAATCTTAAGTGACTTGTGCAGTCATCTGAAAAGAGATCACATGGCAGTGTTAGCAAATTATTTTCTTAATCTGATAAACTGCTGAAACATCCATGAGTTGCACACATTACACTAATTACAGAGAGTTCAAAATAATCTTTAGCATATTTTACCCAAAAATGTAATAAGTTCTTTATTGCTAAAATTAAAAAAACAACCACAAAACAAACAACCCACCACAAGAAAAAACAACCCCCAACAACCAACAACAACAAAAAACCCCCACCAAACAGGAATTCTTACAGCTTCATATGGCTAAAATCGGCAAAACATAATTAAACATTTAGCATTGTACAGTAGTTACAGTATTCCCAGGGTTTGTAGCACTGTTAGTCTGTTTTCCTTGAGAAACCCCTAATGTATATTCACAAGTTTAATTTACTGAACCACTTAAGGCATGACCATAACAAATTTAAAGAGGCTTTTAAATTGTCAGATTCTTTCCTGTAAGTATCAGCTAGCTGCATCTCTGGCCATACAATATACATTTCAGGTTTCAGTGTCAATGAGAGTTTAATACTGAGTTCCCTGGACTCCAGAGAGGTCAGCGAGTCCAGTCTCAGCTCCTTGGCTCACACACACCGTCCTTCCTAGCATGACTAGAGAGTCAGTCAGATAACTTTTATGTACGGGGTTTAGCAATCATAGAACTCCAAAGTAAAAAACTAAATTCGGGGTTAAAAAAACAAAAGAGAAACCCCTAGGAATCTGTGGAAAAATAACAGTTAAAGAACAGAACATACTTTCCAAAAACTAAACACAAGGGAATTTATAGGAAGCACTAAAATTTCTGCTGATCTGCCTGTGAATTACATTGCAAGACATGCCTGGGTATTTACAGACTTTCTCTGACAATATTTGTGATTTATTTTAACTGTATAATTCCCTTCTGAAACAAAATATATTATTTAGACAGGTGCCATATCTGTTTCCACATAAGTAATTTTTGGTTTTCTATATTCAGTGTTAGTTCTTTTACTGCTGTTACTTAGGAAAAAAGATTTAGAAGACAACAAAATATGCTCTGTAATTTTTTTTCTTGTCAAGACAAATTGATGCAACAAAATTTGGTTAGGTTAAATTCTTTTCCCTGAAGAGGGAGGTTAAGAAGCAATGAGACATACCTAGAAAAGCAAATAGAAGAAAATGCTTTCTGTTTAGGTCCTGTTATTACTTTTTGTTCATGTTAGTGCCAGAGAGGCAGGGACATTACAGATGAAAAGGGTTCTATCAGGCTCTGCAGTCCGTTTTCCAACAACGCCATACCATTGCCTATAATCATTGTCTGGGCTTGATGAGTATTATAGCATTACCTCTGTAGAAAACATTTCCTAGAACAGTTTTGTATCATGCCATATAGTAAATAACAATAAGGTCTTTTTGGGGGCTGGTTTGATATAAAGCAGCAGAAATTTATACTCTGTTGGTTTGACTTCTCTTTTGAGACACCATTGTGTTGCTGCTGTGGGTTTGCAGCAATAGATAACACATCAGTTTTGTTGGGAGGGGAGAGGGGAAGCTACCTGCTTCTTTCTAATAATAAACAGGCAAAATAGTAATTTCCTGGAATGTATTGGATGTATCTGGGTCTGTCTTTGTCATCCACAGGCAGGGACTCATCTATACTTAAAAGCTCCTATATGGTCAATTGTAATGAGCTGACCACATCATAGCTTTTAATTTAAAATTTCTGTTATGCTCGCTGAGATGTCTATACAAATAGCAACTGAATTTTACCCAAGTTAAACCTGTTTTACTTTCTCTTGGGTTGCATTTAATGCATGCTTTTCACTTGTAGCTAAAACAAATGAGAAAATCACATGGCACCTGCATAAATACTGTTGGATTTTACACTTAAAAGTCAAATCTTCCCACTGTGTAGCTGGATCTTGACCCAAAGCTTGCTAAAAAAAAGATTATTTGGATGAGTTCAGCCTGCAGCTCTCTTTGACATTAATGGGAAACAGATCAAAAGAAGTTCAGACTGTTATGCAGTTATTGTACGTTTCTCTGTCAGACAACAAAGCTAAAGGCAAATAAATTCTCGGGTTCTCATGCACAACTACACATGTGTTTTATGGTCCTCATTTTCAGGATTGCACACAGTTAGTACACTACTTTGAGAATGGTTATACTTCCTTAGTGAAGCAATCTGAACTTACCTCCTTGCTCATCCAACATAACCAAAGTCCTGATACCAGCATCTTTACTCTACATCCCAATAGTGGTAGCAAGGTAAGGAGACAGAGGGGGAAAAGAAAGAGAGAGAAAGAGAGATCAGTGAGGGAACACTTAGCCCTAGATATGAGACATAGGAAGACAAAAGAAAAACAGTGAAAGGAATGACAAGGTCATAAGGGGCTGGTGGCACAGTCCAAAGTCCTTAAGACCTTACGTGCCTGAACACTGTACAAGGAACTGAGTCCTGTCAATTGTACCATCAGTCCTTCAGGGTTCACTGGGATACTGAGCTACTGCAGAAAACACAAAGTCCTGGACTTTGAGATTAAAATAATCACTTTACACAGGAGTAATTTCTAAAAAAGAAAGGGTTCATCTCCAAGTTCTCTGAAGCAGGAGAAGGGAAGAAGGGCATGTTGACACTGCAGGTTAACGTTCATTCTACAGGAGAGATTCCCAATGAAAATAGATATGGCACAAACATGTTTGGCAAGGAGGCATAGTGGTTTGTACATAGTCCTTGCAGCGCAGAACTCAGAAAGCTTATCTACTTAGGAAATCCATTTTAAAGCAGGCTAATATTTAATAGGATTAAGCCATATTTTTCAGCTTGGAGATCTAATAGATATGGGTTTGAGCCAAGTTTAGTTTGATCAAAAGACACTTACAGCATCAATGGACTTTGGATTGAGCTTGAAGGCAGGATTTTTAAAACACCTATGTGTTAATCCTACTCTCATGCAGGTTACTGGGAGTCTTACCATCACCTTTGTGGGACACAGGGCTTGAGCAAAAGCTGAGCAATTCAGAGCTCCCACCTGCCTACATCAGCGGCAGGGCACCTTTCACAAATAGTGTTTTTGCATGTATTATCATCACTCTGGGATGTGATCAGGTGTCTCAGGTTTCTGAGTGCTGCAATACTAAGCTGTATCACAAATGAGATTAGCTCCTTTTTAATTACAAAGAGGAAACTAGCTCCATTCTGCTTGAAGCAGTGATAATGTCTGTGAATAATTGACTTGCATTTCAGTCAGGAACAGATGAAGTAAAGTCCTCTCTGGCCTGACAGCTTGCTAGGGTAGTTACCTGGACATGTGCAGCAGTAATACAGCTGCTTCTATGAATGCGAAGCTATCCATACCCCTGTGAAGCAGATACTTGGTGGTGCCTATTTTGCAGAGGGCAGGGGAGATGCCCACAGTTGCACAGGAACGTGAGAAGCAGTAACCAGGAGTCCTGACCATGCCTCAGACCATCTTCCCACTCCTTCAGGCAAATTAAGGACTTCATATTACCCTTTCTTCTAACTGTCTTGCTCCTTGTTCATCTCTTTGTCTGGGAGCAGTGAAGTCTCTGGCCCTCATCTGCCTGGTCTGTGCTCTCAGGACACTCCCTGGCAGGCCTGCAGCACACTGCCCACAGTGGCTCAGCTGCGAGCCTGACTCTCTGCCACATTCGAGGTCTGGCTGGCTGGTGCAGCTGGTGCTTCTCTGCTTTGCTTCAAGAGGATCCTGTTTGATTCAAGAGGAATGTGAAGATGCCTCTTGTTGCGCTCTCGTCTGCCTCTTTCTGCTCTCCCATTCTTGTATTTAATGTCTACGTCACTGTACAAACTGGGAAAAACATCAATGTGTGCAGCCTGGTTTATTCTCTGACCTCCCCCCCTCCCCACTGCAAATCTGTGATGCTGCCCCTGGATACTGTGTGCATGTTTTTCGGTTTTTGTAAATCTTTGTGAGTTGCCAGGTGGAAAGAAAAAGCCTCCTGCCTCTCCCCACAGTCTACTGCTCCCTACTGTCCTTGGCTCAGCTATCTACCAGGTACCTGCCCTCTTCCTTCAGACTCATAATGCCTTTACTTGAATCCCAGACAGCTTTTATTTTTGCAACCTTTAGAAACTTAGGGTCTAAGGGTCATCTTAGCTTCACCTATTTAAAGTAAGGAAACAGCCTTTAATGATCTTACGTTTTCAGTAAGGCAGGTGTCAGATTTGCTAAGCACTGGATGGACAATAGCTTTTTAGTGTGCTCTTCCTATGCTCTTGGTATCCAAGGATGTTTTACCCCCTATATTTTTTAAACATATCTCATGCAAACACAAGGAGACTGCTTAGGTCCCAAGTCATCTTGTGTCTGAGTAAATATGACACAGTCTGACATAGAACCCTTCTAAATACTGGACTCAGAAAACCTGCCACTGGTGGTATGATAGTTGTTGGCTTTCAGTGAGTCAAACAGTCAGGCTGAGAAGCATTTGCTGCTCCTTAACCCTCTGCCCTTATTTACCTGCAATTTTTAACATCTGAGGAAATTGTCCTTATGCAGCTAAGATGTCCAGTGACCTTAATAAAACATATGCTGAGAGATCAACTCAGCAGTTAGACCTTATTATGGTTTGTATTTCATGTTAGATCCTTGCACAGAGTGAAAGAGATGCAATTTTCTTTCACTTGCCTGACCATCAGTGCCATTTAATTTTTTCAGGCAATACTATATCTCTTAAGAGCAGACTGCCAGAGCATTACTACTAATGTGAAAATACTAAAGGGTGTGCATTGAATATACTTGTCTGCATCTGAGGTCTAATCCAAAGCATACTGAGGCTAGTAAAAAGATGTTCATTGGCAAAGATGAGAGGTGATTCAGACATCAAGTGACAATGTTGTCCTGTTCCAAGTTTCTATTAGGCATTAATATTTAGCTTTTCACAAAAAAATAAACTATGGAAAGCCAATTAAAACAAATCACATTTGTGCATTTAAAACTGATCCAGACTTTGCTTAAAGTTCCATATTTCCATTGTGACTAATCTTTTAAATAGCTCAAAACCAACCATCTCTGTAGGACAGACCTGTTCTAAAAATGTGCTTATCATCCCAATGTCTGAGCAGGAGAGAAACGCTCAGTGACTGACTCTTAGTGACAAAAGTCTGAGGCATGTCTGGAAACTTCAAAACCTCTTCACTTAAAGGAATATAGAGGAAGAAATGTGCCACAGAAGTGTGTCTGGGGCCCAAACACAGACAGTGATGGGATTTTCTGCATGAAAACTATCACAGAAACTCCCCCTGGTCTCAGTGGGGACAGGTGTCACCAGATGCACTTGAACTGGTTGCTTAGAGAGTGTGTAACAGGAGGTGATGAAAGCTGTATTTGTGACAATCCAGCCCAGAAGAATGTGTTTTACAACAGTCAATCATAAAACCTTGATAACAGGCTCGCAGAAGAGCCACAGTCATGGCAGGGGCCTGGTGACCATGCTTTGATTTGTCTGGTCCTGGCTTAGGAATGGTTCTCACCAGCATCAGGGAGATCCTATGTGGGAAGCCATGAATGGATAGAACTGCTAAGGTCCATCTTGTTATGAAAATGTGTGCTAATAATACACTTTCCCCACAATTAGAGTCTTCCTTCCTTTCTGTGCAACGAAGGAATTTCTTACAGTCCTCTAGTCCTTGCACAGGCAGTTCTTCATTTAGTTTGTGGCAAAATGAGGATTCTAAAAAAATAGGATGCTAAAGGTTGCTCAGGCTAGAGAGAAGAAAAATACATCTTTCATAGGACCCATGGAGAACATGCCATTTTAATCCAGCTCTCAAATCAGAAACAGCCTTCTCTCTCTAGAGACACTTTTGGTTCTCCTTGTCTTTCTGATGCACTTGAGAGGAGAATTTGGACTGCTGGATTTTGCCACGGTACAGCAAGCATCTCACACTCTTGCCCTTTAGAAGAAAATCGCACAGCACAAGTTGCTTTTTTTGAGGCATTAAACTGACAGCTCTGGAGTTCCTCTGTTAATCCATAAAGCTGGTACACTGTGAATGGTAAAACATATAATGTTTCCCATGCAGTGCTCCAACACACCCACCCCTGATTCAAGGAATGAGAACATACCCAGCCCTGACTCAAGCAGAGACTGCCATGGGTTGCAACCCCTTTTTCTGCAAAGACCTGACAAATTTTGCACACAAGATGACCCATCAGAGCAGGAAGTCATCACTTTCAACTTTTAAAAATTAACATTAGAGGAAAGAGCACCATGAATATAGACCCCATAAAGTTTATGGAAGTATGACCTTTCTGTAGCACTAAGCTCTAGTGTTTAGAGAAAAGCAAACCCGGTTTGTGTTCAACATGCTTTCCGTGAAGCCCATGCTGCAGTTCTCCACTGGAACACAGGCTATGCTACCAATCAGAAAGTGAGAATATATGATTTAAAAAAAAACTCCAGGCTTAATTCAGCTTTTAGATACATCATCTAAGTATCTAGAAGTCTGTTAATGCTTCAGTGAAGCCAGTTTAACAGCAAAACTAGGACCACTGTTGGAGGCTTTAATGGACATTATCATCAACCTTCTGCAACAGCTTTTTAAAACTTTTTTTTATCAGGGTCTCACTCAGAGCAAGTTGGCAACAAAATGTTCACTGAAATTTGCCCAGCACTTTGGAGAGGAAATGCATTGCAGTATTGTTTCTTATTGTTGCTGTTATCTCGCTGAATTTCCCAGGGTGGGAATAAAACTAGGAAGAGAATTGGGATGACTTCTTAAAGGGCCCATCAGCCCCTCAAGGAATACAATGTGTTGCATCCTATGCCTGCTACAAAACGCAGCTACTCCAACTTTGGTTTAGCCTGAGTGGTGATTTTCATAACAGCAGAAGGGAATGATGTATCAGATAGATAATCCAAATTCTAGAAATCACTTTCTCTGCATTTCAGGAGATATCCTGAAAAACAGATGTACACCGTCAGTTATGTGAAGAACATATGAACTTCCACTTTGATGAAGAATTTTGCTTTAATTAAAATGGATTTCAGAGTTTGTTTTGAATAAATTAATACAGACAGTGATATACCAGGACAGACTGACATTGCTAACAGTTCCTAGATTCACTAAAGAGAAGTGTCAGCACCCTAAAGACAAAAATGTGGTCAAAGAAACATCTTTTAGTTATCCACAGTAATGCATTTCCTCAGCTCCTGCTCCAAGTTTGCTATCACCTTGTTAACACTGTAGTATCTCTCCATGCCTAATTAAAGTCATGTTACTTCTCAGCCTGTTAATTTACCCTGGGATTCAGATCCTCAGCCGATATGAATCTGTGTACCCTTACTCGAATTCTGTGTGCCTGGTTTTTATCCAGTGTGATGACCCTGATTCCAGTGCTACCCCACTGGCTTACATAGACAAAAAGGTATAATCCTGTGTGGGAAGAACTGAGACCAGAATTATGAATCACCTTCCCCTATGACAAATATGTATTTCTGTGGAATTACACACATTAAAACACTTTTCTGAATAGAACTCTTTTTATGGCTAATGATAGTAAAGGGATTTTTCAAATTAGCTTTGACAAGCTTCGGACCAAACTCTGAATTAATAGAATATATTTTTCTTTTCTTTTTCAGACTAAGGAACGTTTGACTGGGATACTAATGTCAGGGGAAACTCACTTCCCAACTGAGAATTAAGAAAGTTAGTAAAATGGCATACCATGTGTTCAGTGTTCTGTGTACAGCAGCATCATGAGGTTATCAAACATTTAGAGCTTACCATTTCAGCTTTGATATATTAGTAACCTTGACTCTAACTCCCCAGCATATGAGAGGAGAAGATAATTGTGTCTGGATTTAAATGTACAAAACAGCTCTTTTGTCTGTACATGTTGCTAAGTGCTTTCCTGCTGGGCTTTCTGTAGTACTGATCTTGTTCATATTTTTTCCCTTGCTCCATCATAGCTAGAAACCATCTATTTTTTCCACCCTACAACCATTGATTTTCTTTAAATGCCATGGTTGTTCCACTGGAAGATGGTAGTAGACTCATGGCTTTTCCTATTGCATGTGTTATTCTGAATTTTATAAAGCTGGCTCAGAAGGTAAAAAACTTGAACAAGAAAATAAGAAGGTCAGCTACAAATTGTGTATTTAGTCTCACTTCTCAGTTAATTTTGATTTTATATTTTGGCCCAAACATTGCACAGCATCATTATAAAATACAGGTATTTATAGCAGTTAGTAGCTGAGTAGCTCAAACGAACATTGGTCAGTGTAGATGTAACTGTGTTGCATGCATATGCTGGGCACCACAGAGCAAACTGATTTTTGTAATCTAACATCTCAGTATGTAGCTGCCTTGGGGCAAAGCGGTAGCAACTTTATGACAGCCACTCACCACTTCTCCTTGCTTCCCCTGTTGTGCTAGGGCTGAAATATTCAGCTTCTTGCAAAGCTGGGTTAAGAAAAATAAGCAGTGGTAACAGATTTGGTTTTCCTTGCTGACATTCCCTGGGAACAGCACCAGGTCTTAGTCTCCAAACTCAGTCATCCTGGGCAAGGAGAGCACAGTCTTTTGGGGATGTTGGTTTTGTTCCCCAGGCTATGACCTCCATTTCAGCATTAAGGATGCCTTATACTGCTATAGGGTCTCCCTGGGTGGACAGCACCCTTCTATCTCAGGAATGGAGGCAAGTCAGACTGTTTATTCTGTATTTTCCTACTATCAAACAAAGCGGAGCCAACCATTACAGAAATTCATACATATGTATATAGTAATAATGCTTTAACTATGGAGGAATCCTTTTCCTAAGGAATAACAGATTTGCAGTATCAAGAGAGCAGACTAAAAAGCATTCTTCCACTGAGAAAGAATATTTTCTATCTCCACCTGTCTAGTGAGACAGGTTCTGCTAAGCAAAGGACTGTAATTGGATTTTGGGGGTCTATTAAATCAGCAGAGCAAGCTCGATTTCAAAGATACTCACCATTTGTCTTGTCAGTATAAAATCTCTCACTCCTTAAATGCTGCATTCTTCTAAAAGTACGTAGGAAATGGGATGGGAGTAATCAACCAACTGTTTAGACCACAGAAGAATTTTAAATGTCCTTTATAGTCACATTAGTGAAAATTATATTCAGCTCACTTTAGAAGAATTCATTGACTACTCAGTGAGTGTTTTAGAAGCTTCCCTATTTGGACAGGAAGATATTGTAGCATCTGAATAAAAGCCAGGTTCAGAGAGATGCTGAGCTCTTCCAAGAAGCGCTAGAATCCTACATAAATTCATTGGCAAATTCAGCAGTCCCAGTTCTCCTCCCACTTTGCCATTTGCCATGATTTAATACTGAAATTCCAGTGGCATTCACAATATGCTGGTTCAATATGTTAGGAAGACTCAAGCAGTGCATAGGTCACAAAAATACAGCTCAGGAGAGATGGGGCTGATATTTACTGATGACTTGGCCCTGAGCAAATATTTTCCCTTTCCTGCACCTCTCTTTCTTCCCACTCATCATCTGTCTTGCCTATTTAGATCACAGGCATTTTGGGGCAGCAGGCTCTCCTGCCTTGCATTTGTGGAGGTACCCATGTGAGACTCTCTTCCTTGTCATTGAACTGATTTCAGCAGAAGCTGCTTCTGGCATAGAGATGACATAAAGTGATGGTTAGAAATGGCATGTCCATTGAGCAGCAAAAAGGGACAGATTGCTCGTGAGACAAGAGCATGTTTTGGCAGCAAGGGGCCCAGATCTGAAATGTTTGTGGAAGAGAAGTGACGCTGACTATGTTCAATGACCCATCTGTCTATCTGCACAAGGAAATTTAATTTTGTCTCCGCTGGACTCCATTGATCTCCACAGTCATGATTGATTTCAAGGCCATGAAGCCTACGGCTGGGCTTGTGCTTGTTCCTGAACATGGGACCTGATGTAATTTTCTTCCCATTGTCTCTGCTGGAGACTCCTCTGGTTGTCAGGAGTACTGGGACTGTCAGTGCTGATGGCCCTGATTAAAAATGTCACCAGCTCGGGAGCCAAGACTCACATGGTGTCTGAAAATAATATGTCCTGTCAGGCAGGAGCAAAGTTTTCCACCATCTGATGGCTGAACACTCTAAACTAAACTGTGTTTGGGTATTTCCAACTTTTAAACTCCTTTGTTTTGAAGATGGTGAAATGAAGCCTAACCAAATTGTTTTTTTCCCTTCTGGGAGTGACCCCTCCAGCCAGGTATAAGCTGTATTAGCTGTAAGGACCAAACCTGGGTCCCCTTTCTTAGCACTGTGGAAAATCAGAGAACTTCCTTTTCCAAAGCTATCGAACTAGGACATCTAGTGAGCCTTGAAATCCTAATAAATGTTTCAGAGATACATAAAGTGGCATATAAATGCTGTGGTGAACAATGCTCTACAAATAGCTGCAAGCGTTTATGGAGAGGGAAGTATTTAGAGATGACAGGGCAAACAGACCGAGGGCCTTTCTCACCTTCCCCACTTGCAGTGTTATGGCAAGGACATCAGAGCGGTGTCAGCACGAGGCTCCAGGAGCTCTGCAGCAAACTCAGCCACTTGTCCTTGACTCCAGGTCACCTTCAGAGGCTGCTTGCTTGGCTCAACTCAAGTGACCTGTCTCAATGGATACTCAGGGATGGGCAAAACAGCACCTCAGCAGCTGGTCTGCAGTGTGGCACTTGACAACTAGGGCACAGTGTCTTGAATGACCATCGTAAGAGGGTAAGGATAAGGAGGGATGGAACAGCACATGAAGCCATGGCCATGCCCTAGCAATGTGAGTTAAAAAACCCCCACTTCCAGTGTCAGATTCTCCATCAGTTTTTCTCACAATAGAAGTGCAAATAAAATGTAAGTCCTTACCTCTTCAACAAGCTGCAGCATTCGACGGGTGCTCTCAAGGGACTGAAAAAAAACAGAGGAAAAAACACTTGGCTTTGGCAAGACACAGTTTCCAACACTAATGTGCAGGCTCATGCTGACAGTATCTTTTTCCTACACTTCCCTCAAAATCAAGCCATCACCAGAGTACTGGTGATCTCTTCATCTTCAGCTCTGTGTTACAGCTTACTAATGCAGCAGTTCCCGCTGCATCCTGAGGCAGCTGCAGTCTCTGAGGCTTGCACTCCCCTTGCTCACACATTGCGGCAGTAGTGCTTGGAACAGCTGGTGTTCCACTTTAAAAATAAAGACTGTGGTTTTCAGCTCAGACTTTTCAGAGACCTAATTGCTGACTTTTAACATTTATAAGTTTTGGCAGATTTAAAGAATGCTCAGAAAAGATTAGATTGCTGCTTTTTGCTCTGAGGCCAGTCAAACTGATGCAGACTCTAATACCTAAACTAAACTCACTATCAATAAATGCCTTAATCTAGACTAAACATGACATTAAATTTTACCTCGTCTCATTTAATTTCCAATTCTACTTTTAGTGGAAAGCTAATAGAAAACAGAATCAGCTCTAGAAATCCTTTGCTGGATCAGCTCCTATTTCTGGGTATACATCCAGAAATACCATCAAACCCATCCCCAAGTTTCCTGTTAGCTATTGGTCTCACTTCATCAGCAAGCTGGTCAGCACGCCGCTGCATTTCTTCCAACTCATTGCGCATATCAGCGTCTTCCGCCATTTTAGCTGTGTGTGTATTTGTGGAAGCTGCAGATCAAGGATTTGCACTCAGCTGCTTGTGAGCCTGGAAGACAGCAAAAAGGGAAAGAAACAGTGTGGTTAGTTCTCCCTGACTCACAGAATTCTGCTTAAATGTCAGTCCCACAAAAGTGCTTTAATGACATTAATGCCTTCAGCCAAACTCTTTGGTTCTGGGTAGCAATTCCTATATAGCAGAGAGCACACAGGTTTGTTCAAGTTGGTGTTTTGTCACTGTTTTATTATTAATCACTCTCAAAGAATAAGGATGTATCCTTGTCATGTTCTTTGAGGAGAATCCTTACCTTTTTCTTTGCCTTTCTAATGCTATTCATATCAAAGCTGGAGACTCAGGAGGTATTTTTTGCTACCAGAAACAGTCTTGAGACCCATTCATTCTTCTCTAGAATTAAAAGCCTTAACATGAAGGAGGTCAAGGTCAAGTCTGTGTCCCTCATATCCTATATTTCAGCTGCATTGCTTGGAGGGCTGGATGCTCAGCTAATAGATCTTCCATGAAATCAAAGACAATGAAACTTTGCAGATTTTTATTGGCTAATGACTTGTCCACCATGCTCTAGTTCAGACTCTGAAATACTATTTACAGCTAGACTGGGAGAAGTTGTTTACCTGGGAGAATCCTTCATTTCAGGGGAAGTGACAGCAGGACCTAACTGGTATTTTCAACTTTTCCCCAAAGTGAGTCAGATTCTGATTTTGGTTTTCCCTCTCAATGCAGAACACCACCACTGAACTCATCCTAACCAGAGAGCACAATGCAGCCCATTAATCCTAATTTGGGTAGGGTTTCTTTTTTGTTATAAATTCGAGCTAGCTCTGTTTACTGAGCATGACTTGATTAAGAAAGGTGTGTCCTCCTACCATCTGTCAGGTCTTTATAACAACAACACTGGGTTATTTCTTTGCTTGTTTCAAGCGTGGCACATTGCAAATTACTGCTCACTGATTGTTAGATTTGTTCATTGCAGGAAAACCTAATTCCAGGTGCAGAGGAGGTGGGGAAGTTGTGAGGGACTGCAAATAAACAGCCATAAAGCACTTGCCATCATGCTCAGTTACAGAAAGAGGACAAAAGCACCCCCTTTCAGCAAAGCTGCCCTAAGAAGGCAAAATCCCAGGGGCTATTTTCTGTGCTGTCTTTGTGATACATGCAGCCTTTATGAAACAAGATAAGTCAGGGCAGAGCCTGTCTCTAAAATTTTAATAATAATAACTCTGTTTAAATGGAAGTTATTATCTTTTGAAGATTAATCTGTTCCTCCCTTTGACAATGCTCCCTGTCAGGACAAAAGGAGTATGGGATAAGCAGGTACAGCTGAGGGGCAGGGAGGTTTCCTGGATCACCTCCTGTTTACTTAGGAATGTATAAGGAAAACAGACAGCTCCTTCCATTTCCTCTGCAGCTTCAACAACGGACTTGCTGTTTTTCTTATCTAAAAGGGAGTATGTGACCTTCATGCTTTTGCATTAGCTGTGCCCTCACTCGTGGTTGCTTTTCCTCTCTGAAGCTACAGAAGGAAGAAAGAGTCAGCCCTGCAGCTATTGGCACAGCATCTTACTTTCATCACTGAGCACATCACCACATCCTTGTCAAAGGGAGACTGACATTTTGTGATGGGTCACACAATGTTTAGGAGCCCAAATGTGTGCTGGAGAAGCCCGCCCACCCACTTCTGCCAGCTGCATGGTCACAGCGGTGCGAAGGACCAAGCTTAAGCAACTCATCTGCAGCCCCAGCTGATGCAAACACGGAGCTTAATTTCATGGCTAATATTCACACTGATATCAAGCACTTCAAAGATGCTCACAAGCAGCAGTACATAAGCTTTACAGAAAATGGCATGCTCTGAGGATTAGGAGGAAAAGATGAGCCAGGAATTGGTCTTCTCCTGAAGGCCATGTGAAAGTGTGGGGACACTCTCAAGGCTACCCCAACGTTCTCGCCTCACTGCTGCACTCGCATTTCCTTTTGTGGCACATCACGCAGCTCCTGGAAGACACTGCTCCTGATCAGCAAATGCAGTATGCTCAGCTGGGATAAAAATAAATTATTTTTGGTAAAGAACTGCTCTCTGAACTCCTGTCCCACTTGGCACAGGCTGGAACTAGCACTGGTCACTGCTTTATAAATTATGTTTTTTTCCAGATTTAAGCAGAACTCAGCATTTACATATTTCTGGCACAGCTTCTGCAACAGAATATCAGGATTAAGTCTGTGGACCTAGTTTTATAATATTTAGTTAAAATATTCCCCTCTGCCTGGATCCCTCACTGCACTTGTGCTGGCAGAATAACAGCACTGAGCTTTAGCAAAAATCAGGACAATTTAGACAAGACCTTGGGACTGATGTAATTTATACATACATCTGGCTGTGAGGGGCAGGAAACTGGTTCTGTGTTATGGCTATCCAGTAGCATCTTCCTAGCTGCAAGTGGGAGGTGATTCATCAGTGGGAGGGTGGGATGCTAACAGGGAATTTGGTTCAGTCTCTAGGTATATCCCATGTGAGCTGAATGATTACAGACGTGTAAGCGAGTGAAGGTGATATGAGTGCTTCTTCTAACAGTAACAGATAATACAGTCTGTTTGTCAGTCACTGCAGATAATAAAAATGGCACAGAAAATTCAGTGCTTAAGTAGATTCCAGCCTGACTTTTGATCTTTTACTTATTAGTTTTTGGTCATGAGCCAGTGTTGATGTTGGGTGGTGCAAAGAAGAAACAAAGTAGAGAAATTTTGTGATTTTTCGTTAGAGTTACCCTTCTTGGCTAGTTAGAACCATTGGTTGGCATCTTAAGCGACAGATGCATTCTATTTTGCATCAAGCTGAAAAAAAAGTCAGAGGTTGTAACCAGAAAGCTGTTTTGTAGCAAATGATCAAACTTGACAGGTTTATTGAGATTGTTTGGTATTTGTAAAGCACTTAGAATGGATTGAGAAATAGCAAAAAGCATTCTTCCAGACAAGTCATTTTACATCAAGTTTTAGTCATAAACAGAAGTGCCCTGCAGCAGTGCTGATTCAACTTTATTTAATAGAAATCTGTACACAAGAATCAATAAAGGTTACTGATTTGCACACGGTATGATAAAATACATACATTTTGCAGATGGCTAGGAATAAGTTAAAAATTTTTGCTGATTTTGCAATTTGAAGTGTGGAATGGGACAAATCAGAGATAGGATTTTCCTCAAAAAGCCCCATTTTAGGCTGAAATTCCATTCCAGTGTCATGAATTTCCAAAAACAAGCCCTGTTATCAATAAAATCCTGTTGAGAGATGTATGTTTTAAAGGGAATTTTTTCTCTACAGTACAAATAAACTCTTTTTCCTCTATGGTGTTTCTTAGGAACACCTTTATGAAGTCCTCTTGATGTATTAAAACATTGAAACGGAATAATTGCAGAAATGGCCAAGAAAAGGTAAACCGTGAGGGATTTGCTCTCACTGATTACTGGACAGACTTTCAAAAGCATAAATTATCCGTCTGTCTTGGGCCCACTGAAACCTGCTCTTATTTCGGTAGAATGAGAATAGGCCAAAGATACTATTGAGGACTCTGGGTAATAAGTTCCCTGCTGAGTTCATATTTTTTATAACAGCTGACATTTTACATTCTGTTCTCATTCAAGCTGATTTGAAACAAGTATCAAAATGCTATAATTGCCTTAGGAAACCCTAATATAAATGGAAATAAAGTATCCAACATGTACTCTGTATTTTCAACATAAACTACGTTTTATTTTGTCTGCTGTCACTGCAGAGATGACAGATCAGAAAACCGAAGTTGTGATATATGTTAAGCTCTTTAGATCTAAAACTTCGATTAAAAAAAGTTGCTACAGAAGTTACAGCCAGTTGTACAGACTTAGTCAGTTTGTGTTTATACTTGCAATAATCATATATACAAATGCAAGCTCAAAATTTCACAAGGACCTTGGTTTTTCCATTTCAGAAAAGGGAAAGGAAATCCTCTGGGTTCACACTCAAACATACAGGGTGCTCTTTTAAAAGAAGACAAAAGTCCAAACATTGCTGCAAAATACTGTGTATTTCACATACCAACCTGGGCTCTGTATCTTCTAGACAACACAAGCCACTTTGAGGACTTGAGTGACTTACATCAAATTCCCTGTCAACCAGTCTTATGCATTACGTAGTGCTCGTACAGAAGCACAACCAACTAAGGGTTAAAGAAAAATACAAAGGGAGACTGGCTAATGGAAATGCATTGCCTATTATACTTTGAATTCTGCATCTGCTATTTTAGTGCTCAGACGCAATAAAGAATCTCATAGAGAGAACATTGTATATCCTTATGGAGTTATACTGATGTCTAAGAGAGACTTACATATATCCCCAGAGGAAGAGAGATACAATGAGTGACCTTTGAAAACAAATATTTGCTTCACAGTGATATAAACACTTCATTGCAATAAATATAGGAAAATGAAAATGCTGCAATTTACTGTGGTGAAGGCAACACTGCAATAAAGTGTTCTTTTTTAAGCACTCTCCCTGTTATTAAAGGACACATCTATTCTTCCCGTGGATATTTGTAGCCAGAGAATGACTGCATTGGTGTATTCTACTGAAAAAGTCGGAGTCGGTCAGTGCCACAATTTACACTTCTTTCTTGTACATTTGAAAGAACGTTACCGCAGTGGTGTGGCATTAGTAGAGCTGCAGAAAACTCAAAGAGACACTTTAGATTAAGCATCTCAGGATAGATGTTGAGCCATTTAAAACTGGATGTTGAGTTGCAGTTACTCTTGTTTCATTTTTAATTTGGTTGTTGGTAGGAGTAGAAGCACATACTGTCAAAGGAGGGTGATAAAGTTCAGCTACAGATGAAGAGGGTCATCCTTGTTCCCCGGTGTTGCCTTGCAGCCATTCAGTTGGCTCCCTGGGTACTGCACAATGCATGTTCAGCCATCACAGGGCCAGGCACAAGGCAGCTCTGGGGCTGCACAGGATCCTCCTCTCAAGGTGCACATCCCTTTTCCTGCTGCACCTCCCCAACAGCTATCACTGCTCAGGGGTAGCAATCTACAGCTCAGCTGCCCAGCATGTTGGGCATGTCTTTCACCACCTTCAACAGCCTTTCCTAGATGGGCTTTTTGCAGCTGAGTTATAAGAAATGCACTGGCATTAACGCCAAAGCTCAGTCTAGACCAGAAACTGCCTGCTAACACCAGTAGGAAATGAAATTACATCAAAAGTGAGAAGCTGGTGCAAAAGGATGCTTAGATACCAATACCTGTGTGCATTGCTGACACCAGCAGATTCCCCTTGAAATGGTGTTGAGGATGTAGAGTATGAAGGCAGATTCTAACAAAACACCAAGAAAGGCGTGTGTGTGCTGCTCATGGTCAATGTGACAAAGAGCAGCTGGTGAGAAATTATTTAAGGGAGTTGGGAGCATCCCTTTTATAGATTGTGGGCTCTCAACAATGGCCCTCACAAGCTCTAACTCTTCTGCACTTCAGCTTCTGTCATCTCCATTTCACCCAGAACTCACCACAATTAATATCATCTAGAATAGAAACATTTCCTGCTTTTGTTCTTATTGTATTTTAATTGATTTGAAAGCACTTGGAGAACAGATCAGCTTATTTTGTAATAAAAAATCCTATTTAAAGAATTTACACTATTGCATAAAATATAACAATGAAAAATTACTCAAATTTGTTATTTAGATTTAAGTTTTAAATAGCTTTGAAATAAAATCTTGAGGAAAGTCTGCTTTTTATATCAATTCTGCAGTACAGCCTATTGCCGGGATGTAGCTTATTCACAAGGTTTTCAGCAAAGCTCTCATTTCAAAAGAAACACCTTTGTTATGTTTGTGTTACTGATTAAGCAAAAAAGCTGCCTCTGTGTTTCCATAGGGTATGTTAGCATTAACCTGTGGAACAGACACGTCATCTCTCTTATGTTGATGTCCCACAGTGTGTTGCTTGCAAACCTCTGGGCCTGGCCTGACTGAGTACAGTGATAACCGATTTCACTCAGATTTTTGCCTCATATTCGGTAAAGAATAATGCCTACTGGCGAGGGCTTGTCAAGGAGTGACGTTGGAAAAGACGGGCACTGAGATCTTGCAAATCTGAATTCAGGAGAAGCAGGCAATTTCTATTTTGTCACTGTCTTCCTGCATTGCCTTAGCTTATTTTACTCTCAAGGCTTGCTTACATTGCCTGAAGATAAGTCTCCAGAGCTATATGAGATGCTGTAGGTATTTGGTTTCCCACTGCTGGCTGTATCTGTCAGCATCATACAGATGTCTTGGATACCTTCTGATAGGACTGCTTGTCTGTGTTTAACAACTGAATCTGTCTCTCATCTGTACAGTATGGATAAAATCCTTCTTTTCCTTCCCACCTTGTACTCTTTTTTTTTCCCTCTACTTATATTGCAGGTGTTTCAGGGCATGGACTGGCACTTGGTTTGGGGATGTATGTGGTGCAGGACAATGAGGGCTCTTGGATAAATGCTAGTGAGCATGATGTTGTATTCTCACGCTGCATATCTGTGTCAGAACCCATCCCTAGCTGGATCAAGAACTCTCCAATCAGAAGCCAAAATGCAGGTGTTAAAGTATAATTAGACAAAATTATGACTTCTGACTATTTGCTGAATGCATTGGAAAAAGTAATTGGAAAGCAGTTTTCCTATGGGCTTGTGTTGATCTAATGGTAAAAAGCTCAGTAAAATGATTTCTTAGTGTCAGTGCAATTATACAGCATAAATGTTCTACCAGGGGAATTAGTTCTTGTAAATGTGGGCACCTCTACCCCTGGCAAACCCCTGATCATTAGTGGGTAAATGAGTGTGATTGTGGGTATGCACAGTCGCAGCACAGCAGACAAATTGCGTTGACACAACCGCTCTGTGCCTCCAGTTTCTGCAAATAGAGAGGTTATGAGCAATACATCCCACACTCCCCCTCCCCAGGTGCTGCAGCCAGGGGCAATGGCAGGTGGAAAAAGTTGCTGTTGAGATCTCGGAGAATAACAGGCAGTGATAAAAGAAATGCCTGAAGCCACCCTATCCCAATACAAAACAAGTCATTGTTGTCATGTCAGTTGTCAGACAACACTGCTGTTTTATGAGGCTCCAACATGTGCCTGTCGCTTTATCAGGCTCCTGCACCAAAAAAACCAAAAGCACAGAGCAGCCATTTTGTAACAGTTTCACTTCAGAGGAATAACAACTTGACTTTCTATCCATTTTACTGCTAACAAAACTGCTTTAGAAAATAAACCTTTCAATGTGTTATCTCTTTGCAGTAATTTCTACAGCTATGTACCCACACATTTTTCCTGTTTTTTTCACTTTCCAACAGCAACAGAAATATATTGCAGGCAGAAATGTTTGTTTTGTCCATCTGGGAGAGCAACCAGCCAGAGTGGTGGAGGGCAAAGAAAGAATCCATCTTACCAGGAGTGGGTGACTCATCTGGAGGAGCTGCCAGCAATACAGAGGACAATGAACAAGAGACCTGAACTGAACAGGCAGCTGTGAGTCTAATTCCATTCTATTACAGGTAGCTGCCTCATACAGCTTCATTTATAATTTAGCAAGCTATGAATTCTATGAATCTTACTGTGTTCCCATTAGTTCTGAGTCCAGACCGTCACTTCTCCGGTATCCAGAAGACATTTACCTTCTAGCACAAATTAATCCAGAACCAGAAAATAGCACTTTGTTCCAGTGCCAGTCTTGTCTTATGGCCTAAATAGTTTATCTCCCTCCCAGCTCTCTCCTTTTCTCTTTCTGAGTTATATATAAACAGCAGTCATAACCTTTCTCAGCATTTCTTATGGCATGAAAGTTTGAACTGTGTTCGTCCTTTCTTGGTAGATGAACTGTTTGTTGCCCTGATTATCCTAGCAGCTGTTCCAGTTTGTTATGCTGGTTCAAGTTTGAATTAGTCTTCCCTGGAAAAGGGTGGCTGGCATTTCACAGGGCATTTTGAATGAAGATATAGGCTTTGCTCAAAGGTCTTAGTGCTTCCCTGTCCCTCCAGGAGATACCTGCTCCAAAATATCCTACAACCTTACTTGCCATTTGCATAGATGGATCTTGGTGGCTCAGGAAGAAATCTAGGTATTAGTAGAGAGGATTAAAGAAAATGTCTTGACTCATGACAAAACTATTTATGTTCTGTGGCCAGAATCTGGGAGGAAAACAAAATGAATCTGCTCAGCTGGAAGATGAGATTTCTGACTGTGTCACAACCTTCAGTGAAACCCACACCCTGAATTAATTCAGGTCCTCCTCAAAATACTCACACACCATCACTGCAGCAGTGACAAGCAGCCAGTCTCTCTTCTCTGTGGTTGTCTTCCAACCTAAGTTTCTTTACACTGCTTCTAAGCCACTAAATCCGATTAATGGCCAATTTTAGAAGCTAGGGGTGAAAGTCATGCCCCATTTCAAGCTGGAGGAAGTTTCACCACTGCTGTTAAAGGGGTCAGGCTTGCAGATGGGGCCACCAGATAGCAACATGCTGGTAAGATGCTAACAGTGCGTGGAGGGTGAATGGCAGAGCGTGTGCACATGAGTTTGTGTGCAAACATAAAACAGGAAAGCTTGGCATCTTAAATGCTTTTTCCTAGGGCTCTACCTGCCTTCTGTTTCTCTTAGATTAATAGATAGATAGAGAGAATATAAATATAAATATAAATATA
>NW_010210095.1:0-5214 GCF_000695765.1 Mesitornis unicolor
TACACATACACACATTCATGGTGCTCAAATACTTAATATACTCATGTATCTCAAATTTTTATTTAATATACTTATTACTTACTGAAAGAAAGTTCAGTTTGTGTTTCAATAAGCTCTCCCTATTTAAGGCAACACTAATAAAATCTACAGTTCCCACTCAGGACTAGATATCCCATCTGAGATAGCAGCTTTCATTCATAGAATCATAGAATCATAGAATGGTTTAGGTTGGAAGGGACCTTAAAGCTTATCCAGTCCAACCCCTGCCATGGGCAGGGTCACCTCCCACCAGACCAGGTTGCTCAAAGCCCTGCCCAACCTGGCCTTGAACACTTCCAGGGAGGGGGCTCCACAACTTCCCTGGGCAAGCTGTGCCAGTGTCTCACCACCCTCACAGTAAAGAATTTTCTCCTAATATCTAGTCTAAATCTACCCTCTTCCAGTTTAAAACCATTCCTCCTCGTCCTATCGCTACCTGCCCTTGTAAAAAGTCCCTCCTCAGCTTTCCTGTAGGACCCCTTCAGGAACTGAAAACCTGCAATAAGATTGCCCCAGAGCCTTCTCTTCTCCAGGCTGAACAGCCCCAACTCTCTCAGCCGATCCTCGTAGGGGAGGTGCTTCAGCCCTCTCATCATCTTCGTGGCCTCCTCTGGATCCACTTCAGCAGCTCCATGTCCTTCTTATATGGGAGGCCCTAGAGCTGGACACAGTACGGCAGATGGGGTCTCACCAGAGTGGAGGGGCAGAATCACCTCCCTCACCCTGCTGCTCACACTTCTTTTGATGCAGCCCAGGATGCGTTGGCCTTCTGGGCTGCAAGCGCACATTGCCAAATCATGTTGAATTTTTCATTGACCAAAACCCCTAAGTCCTTCTTGGGACTGCTCTCGAGCCATTCTTTGCCCGTTCTGTATTTATGCTTGAGATTGCCCCTACCCAGGTGCAGGACCTTGCACTTGGTCTTGTTGAACTTCATGAGGTTGGCATGGGCCCACCTCTCCAGCCTGCCCAGGTCCCTCTGGATGGATCCCTTCCTTCCAGCGTGTCAACTGCACCACCCCAATTGGTGTCATCTGCAAACTTGCTGAGGGTGCACTCGGTCCCACTGTCCATGTCATTGACAAAGATGTTGAACAGTACTGGTCCCAGTACTGATCCCTGGGAGATACCACTCGTCACTGGTCTCCATTTGGTCATTGAGCCGTTGACCTCAATGAGAAACATCTATTTTGGAGTGCAGCCATCCAGCCAATTCCTTATCCAGCGAGTGGTCCATTCATCAAATCCATATTTCTCCATTCTCATACGCATAGTACCTGTGTGCAGTTGTAATTCAGCAGTGGCAATGGGTTTCCAGACTAATAGTGAGGTGTGAGATGGAGGTTACTGTAGTAACGGGAAGAACCTGGAGTTCAGTAGTCCTCAGATATAGCAATACAGTGAATCCTTTGGTAGATGAGAGTGTAGCTTAGTGGCTATTTTTAGGCTACTGATTCATATTTTGTTTCCTTTCTGTCTCTATTTTATATACTGTCCTCTTATTTCTGGTATACCAAGACGATTACCCTGCAGACAGCATAACCATATAGTAGAGGTATGTTAAAACAGGCTAGCTTTAGATACCTACAGTGCAGGGATCTCATCTGAGCTTCTTTTATAGTAATTGGGAGGCAGGGAAAAAGCACTTTTGGGATGCGATTAATCTGTCCTATTTTAGACATTTGTCTATGGAGAAGATGTACTGTACCTCAGAATACCTGCTTCTAAATGACTGGCTCAGGCATCAAGTCCTCCATTAGCTCAGATGAATCCCACGCAAGGAATCATCAGAAATGTCTTTAAGACTTGAGAGACTTGAAGGTGTTGAGGCAACTGCAATCTCAACTGAGAAAGATTCACTGCTAATGTCTATGAGGCTTACACTAATACAGCCTTACTTATTATCCAGAAAAGTTGAGGCAGAATTTCTCTCTCAGCCCTCCTGAATGTGCAATAGTGTGCTTATTTGAACCAGTGTCTTCTTGTTAACTGGAGCTGGTGAGAAGGAGGCAGTGGATCTCTTGTCTCTGTCTTTCTTATTGTACTGGGGTGATCTCCATTTAATTCTCATGTCATGAGTGGGCTTGTAAGGCTTGAGGTCTGACTCAAGCTAACACAGAAGACACCTTGGCTTACAGGAAAAGCTGCCCCAGACTGGGGACAGCTGGCATTAAAAGTAAAACTTGTAATTTCATAGCAACAAACAGCTTACAGTTCATTTCCCTAACTTGTCACAGACATCTGCAGACTTTTGGCTATATTTCCCATCTCAGTCATGGCTTCTTGAAAAGGCAGATGTGTAGAAGTGAAAATAGCTGACTTGGCTTCTTTTGAGAAAACATTTTCAGTTCCGTCACTTATTATTGTCATTATCATTGGAGGTAGAATTGATTTTCTTCTTCTGACCCACCCAAACGACCACCTGAAAATGTGACTGCTTATTGTCCTGCTATTGTCCTGCTTTGAAGGTCTATTTACTGCAAAAACTCTTCTGTTACTGTCATCCTGGAAAAGAAAAATGAGAAGAAAGCAAAAGATGACAAAAGAAAAAGAGAAATTATTATTTCCTCTAAAAATAAGCAAAGATTGACTTGCACTAATTTACAGTGAGGGTTGGTGCTTTGGTTGGCCTCCAAGCTTTATTTCCTTTGTTAGTGATAATATATAGAAAAACAAGTAAAGTATGAACTGGAAATATGAGTTATCAAAAGTTCACTGTACTGTCTCCATTAAGTTTCACTTTGCACTACTGCATGTGATTATACTATTTATTTGATTATCTATAACTGCCCATTTGGAGTCACAGCATTGCATTTTCAGGTGCAAATCTCTCTGATATTAGGAGACTATTGATTGAATAGTGTTCTCTGGAGCCATTTAATCCTACTGTTGAAGTTTTTCTTTAATTGGTGGATCATTGACCTAGTAGACTATTGCCTAATTTTGGTTACAGTACTGGACAGGTTTCCCAAGTTTCATCTTTGCATGTAGGTTAATAGATCATAGTCCCAATAGGATATAGCATTATAGACTGTATTAATATCTTTACTCACACTAAAATTAATTTCATACTGCTAGGAAACTCATTGATTTTAGTAGAATTATTTACTGGATAAAGTGTAATTCTGTAGGAGTAAGAATATGAGTGTAAAAGGAGCAGGCCTTCAGTATACATTCTGAAGTGTTATTGCAATCCTTATCAGGTATGTTATGTATCACAAGTATGAGATGTCAGTCAGGAATGGGATTTGCAGACTGGCAACATATTACTAGAGACAGCAGAGTGGCTTAGATTATGCTCGCTGCATAAAGTCAATGGAGAAAAAAAAATATGTTCTTGTCCTTTGCAGGATGATTTCCTTACTGATCTGTTAGAAAAAACTTGCATTTCCTCACCTCAGAATAAAACTGAAGATCTGGCTTCAAATCTGATGGATTTTCTGTGCATTTTGCCAAAGGCTGATGATGTAATGTCATGTATCCTGCACCACCTTTCCCTTTATCGCAGTGATGCTTATTTTCATGTTCTGGGCACAATAAGAGAAACTTCGTTACGTTCTCTGGTCTAAACTTCAGCAAAGGCAAGAAAGCCTGCTTTGTGCCCTCTTTGCTTTCATCCTATCAAGTCTTCTTACCCCAGTCCTGTTGTCCAGGCAATGGAAAAACAGCAGTTGAAGGTGCAATAATATGAGTAACACTGAGCCTCTAAGATCATCATACGCAAACAGTCACCTCATCCAGACATTTGGCTTTTGACAACCCTTAGCTTTTTGACTACTGTTCACATTTCATCTTGACCGCATCACCTGCTGCTGTCCTCACCTCTAATTCTAGACTTCTCGTAGTCCTGGGACTAAACTGTGCATGTCAAAGTAATCTCTGCCTAACTTGTACAAGAGGCAAGTAAATGCTATTTTAACATTTAACATATTTATGCAAACACTTGTCTAAAACTTATTTATGCAAGTAAGATACTGAGGTAGGCTAGCCTACTTCAGATACGAGTGAAACTAGCTCATCGCAGTGCTGTCTGGCTCTGGCTGATTCTGCTGCAATAACTTCTCTTGTTGGGGACTTCTAGTTTTATCTTGAGCTGAAACCAAAAAATGTGAGTCTATATGTATATTTATGATTAAGATATGGCAAAAGAATGAAAATAATATTTTTATGTTTTAATCATGTATCCATTCTGAGGATGCATTGCTTTATTGACAGGAACAGCATTTCTAGAAAAGCCTACTTCTTGTCTTTGCGCATATACAGATACACATGAAAGCCTCATTATATATTTTCCACTGTTTACCCCAAATCAGCTCAAGCTGTACAGTTTGGAGTCCAGGGCAAATTTGCTTCACTGACACAAGAAAAAAAGCCAAATAAAATTTATTTTTCCTTGCTCATTAGATGCGTTTATTTTCCCTTGCCATTCACCCTGCCTGTCCTAAAGTCTCCAAAAGATTAGTCTAATTTATTTTACGTTCACTGATTACCCATAAAAAGGTGATACCAATGCACTGCAGGATGTTTTTTCCCTGTAATTCAGAATAGGGTAAACTCTCACTGCATTTCAGAATATACTAGGCCCATTGCACAGGGACAGCAAAAATGCATGTCTACTATCTGGAGGGAACTACATTAAGAAAGAGAGTAAGTACAATATTAACATCTGAACCTCAGCCTGAGGGTTACAGGTATTGATGTACATCCATGCAAGGAAGTTTTTCCTTTAAAGTCTCTTATATAGCTCTGAGGCAGGATTCAAAGTTTTAACAGTTCTAACTGTTCATTAAAGATGGCTGAAATTCTGATACCTGAACTTTTTAGGCAACTGTAGGGGTTTCTTGGTATCTAATGTGTAATGTATGTTGAGAAACATCTTGATTTCTTTTAAGCTGTAATTCCAACAAGCTAAGTAAATTCCAGCAATAGGAGGTAAAGTTGAGCATTATGCCTTACTTGGCTTTCTAACGTTTCCACCTGTACCTTAAGTAATTTAATCTCTGGAATTGCCACACACATTCATTTGAAACTCTGCCCAGTGTGGTGATTTAGCAAAAAACTTTGTTTGTAATGTCCACTACAGTCAAATGAATTTGTGGGTACTGTGGTTCAGGATTCATTACAAAAGCAAAAATTAGCACTAATATTTATCCTACCTGTCTCACACTTTCCCTA